>NC_142111.1:7471379-7622413 GCF_056152115.1 Neolamprologus brichardi
CGGAAAAACAACAACCTACTGTTCCTCGGGAGAAGCAGAGGTGGAGCCCTGTTTAGGCAGGAGCGTCGCCACCTAAAAATAAGAGCCAGGGCTGGGAGGGCAGGGCGAGCATCTGCTTGACTAAATAACCCTAAATCATCGTGCCTGAACAATTGAAGAAAACAGCTTGGCAACACAGAGGAGCGGCGTTATATAACACCGAATTTATTTAAGTATGACTGAGCTGGGATGGGCATCTCGAGGAAAATTACTGTTTGATATATGCTAGGAACTGACCACTCTTCAACTTAACCAGCTTTATAAAAACATCTTTCGTTCCCTTTTTCATTCTTCATGGTGTTACTGGAACTTTGAATACAAACTTCCAGTTTTCCCATAAACATCCTACAAGCCTTTTCCCCCCCTTAACACTTACAATCAAAATATCCAACATTTTTGGCTCTTTCATATTTAACTGGAAGTTGTTTTAGAAGTTTCCCAGAATGTAGAGTCACAGGCTCCATGAATCAGCTATGAGGAATAACAGCTGCAGTGACACATGGATATCGGACAAAACAAAAATGTTCACAAGACAAAGGTGGGAAAAATGTTTTCCTTGCTGATGACCAGATCTCAGGGCAACTTGTGGTATCTAATCAGCCCTGAGCTCCACCACCCAGGATGTGCAGACTGTGACACATAGTCTTGGCACACAAACAGCCATCATAGGGAAAAGTAAAAGAAAACAGTGACAGGAACACCATTATTCCCCTCGGGACTGTAATCAAACCACCTTGCCCCCTAAAAGTGCTGTGGCTTGCAGGTTAGTCCTGCGAATGTGCAGGTTCCAGGCCGGGACGGGCCAACCTGAGCATGAGGTTCTCTGAGAGGCAAACCGTGAAAGGTGAGCGCGTCCACTGTGCCGACAGGAAACGCTGGCTCATGTCTCTGAGGCCGCTTCCTGCAGTAAAGAGACACCCTGGAATGCTGAAGTGACCTCTGTGATCCTTCCTGTGCTGCCGGGATTTCTTAAGCCTCACGCTAAGCGTGTGAACTCAGGTAAAAAACAATGCCTCCTTTTCCTTCCTTTCAGGAATGAAAAATGAGGATTAAAATGCTGACACGTGACCTTTGCGCTTGTCTGCTGAGACCTTTGCAACTGACTCACTCATCCATAAACACACACATAAGCAGGTACAAATATACACCTGCAGTTAGCAATGCGACAATACATTTCACCAGCTATAAACAGAAAGCCTCAAACATCGCACGTCGTCCTTGCAGGAGACCTTGGACAGAGCCGGGGACATAGACGATATCGACCCACAGGCATGGGGATCTGCTTCAAAATCACAGCAGCTGTCTTCTCTGCCAGGATGTCTCAGTTTGGATCTGATGGATTATTAAACACCTTCACACTTACAAAAGCTTCAGCAGCGCCCAGACCTGTCAGTGTTGCTACTGTTACAGTGGAACACACAATCACCCATCTATATACACACACAGAAGTCTTCCATACCAAATTTGGGATATACCATATGATATTAACACAGCTAGGCTTTGTTTTGTCTCCAGACAACAGGTGTTATGCTTTATGTGTAGAGCATTAGAGTGGGGAGAAAAAAGAAAACATCAGACCTGCCACCTGCAGAGGTAAACTCTCACACATCCTACAGAGATTAAAGGCATGGCTCGGGTGAAGCGTACTGAGGCAACAGGTTAATGTGTGTTTTCTCTTCATGTGTATTAAGTAGCAGATTAACTCAAGGACAGACTAACACTGCAAGACTGCTGAGACCGGAGTCTTCAGGCCAGGGTTCAAATCCAGCTGGTCCTTGAACAAGCAACAGGCACACACTTAAGTAAGCATAAGTTAAAAATGCAACAAAAGGTGAATAAATGTAACAAAAAAAAAAAACATACACCTCTGATTTCCATGAATATGGTTATAAACTGATCTATACAAGCTTTTAGGCCTTTTGACCTGTGGCTCATATGACATACATCTGCAGAGATCCCATTAAATGGATTTTTTTCCTTCTTACTGTTGCCAAATGCAATGGAGTCATCGGATTGTTGGATTTTCTCTGTGTTATTGTAGGGTCTTAACTTACAAACTTAAATACCTTGTGATAGGTGATTGTTGTTGCGGTTTGGCAGTATATAAACAAAACTAAACTGAATCAAATAACTGTTTTTCTCTTGTTAGAGAGACAAAAAAACTAAAAAACAACCCCTATCTATGGATGAATGAAATCTCTTGGTAAGTTCCACAACAGCAAAGGTGGCAGATAATAAAGGTAATGGTAAATAAAATTGTATAATTTTATAATTATAATTTTATGCATTTCTTTGCATTTCTTGGTGATTATTAAAATGAACGTTAATTAAGATGCGATGCAAGTATAACTGCACAGGTTAACACAGTCACCTGACATTAAAAAGAAAAAATAAATAAATCCCTGGTTTGAAACTGTGACAAAACACAACCCAGCGTACTCCCAATACCGGTTCCAAGCCCGGATAAACAGGAGCGTTCCATCATAAAGGGCATCCAGTGCCAAATCAAATGTGTGGATCAGTTCTTGCGCTAACCCCTTGGAAAATAAGGGAGCGGCCGAAAGTGTCTTTTCTTTGTGAAGGAGCTGCTTGCACATGTGCAAACAGCTTGCACAGTTGCTCTTGTGCTTTTCAGGCAACAGTCATTGTACAACAATTTAACATTTAAGTGAGACCGCACAGGGGGTGCGTGTTGTCATACACATGTTGACATAAAATGTGTCTGCATGGGAGGTTTGCAGTTGTGTCATGCGCATTTAAGTAAAGTAGGATGGGAATCATGCGAGTATTCGAATGGCTCAGTTAGGGATTATTTGATATCTAAGAATATGAGATACTTAACTTAGTTCTATGAGGTAAACTTGCTAAGATAAGTGAAACTACTTGAATGGGTTAAGAAGCTAGGGGGAAAAAAATCAGTAACCCAAAATAAAAAGAGTAAAATACTAGCTTATATTCCTGCAAGTCGAATCTGTTCAGACAGCCAATGTTTCGAAACAGAAGCACATGTTACTGCTGCATTAAAGCGACAACCTTCAAGACAGCAGACTGTGTGTATAAGTGAAAGTAGCAGCATAAGAAGTGCTACAGCACAGAGGTTTGGCTATTGGTAGCAGATATCCAGATGGAGAGACGTGGAGGAATAACAGACAACGAGAAGCCGTTTGTGTTCAAAACAGAGCCAACAGAAAGAGGTTGCCATGGGGACGGTTGTTATGAGGAAGCAGTACAGATCTCCCGTTGATGGGATGGGACGGGACTGAGGCAGACTGTGGTCACAGCAGCCCGGCCTCGTCCACTCTCGCTCTCTTCAAGACCGTTTGAGGAGAAACGTATGGCTTACTGGCAGCGACCGCTCGAAAGACGCCTGGGCTGAGCCTGCGCTGGAGCTACGTAAACCTCATTTTGTGCATGTGTGTGTCCACAAACACAGATGAGCTGAAGTTATTTCCAGTCTAACCAAAGACATTCCTCAGAAATATCAAGTGTGTGCGTGTGTCTGAGTGCCATGCAGGCAGGCTGAAAGCTAGGACATGCTTATCCTCTTTCAAAGCTGTGCTCAGCGTCTGGTTACATTTTGCAAGTGGCGACCCTAACCGACCACCTCCATGTAACATTAACCTTTTACACTTACACACATACACACAGAGCCCCTTTTCAGCCTCTCTGGATTTTTCCGCCCAGCTGACTGATTTTAAGCCAAATTCTGCAACGGATGAAACGTCATCCGTTTGTTTCCATTAATCTAACCGAGGCAAACAAACACTCCTTTGATGAGACAATGTCTCATATTCATGTACAGCAAATAATACTCGTCTATTTCCTTCAAACATGAACACACACGTACAGAGACATTTAAACATGGAAGAAACCAAATTAAAGCCTGCGCAAACACACCGCCCGACAGCAACACATGACATGTAATCCTAGTTTCTTTTTCTCCATGGTTCTCCACTGAAGTGAATTAGTGTAAGTCTATGACATATCCGTTTTCTCTCACCTCTTTTTCTCTCACTTCCTTCTTCCTGTCTCCCTTCCGTCTACGACCTGTTGGATGCACTTCACGCATTCTATGTCAGCTCTCGCAGCAAATTTAGCTGTGAGATCTGAGAGACACACGAATAGTGAGAGCTGACGTCCAAATCCTCTGCTCAAATCCTCTTTGCCGTATATATGTGAACGCACAGTTCTAACCTAAAAACAAATTACTTCTGAGTGCATCACGTCCAAAAATGAGTTTTTAAAATCAGCTTTTTGTTTCAGATAACTTCTTACATTTTTAGATAATTAGGATTTATGAATGTAGCACATTGTTGCACATTAATACTTACAGCAAGTGTTCAGTTTCATAGTCAAAAAATGTTATATCACGTCAAGTCTGAGGGCTATTTTGAAAGCTGACAACCTTATCTTAATGAGGGCAGTGAAGTGGATTGATTCCTATGGCACAGCCTAAACTGTACCCTCTGAAAGGGTGAGAAGCTCAGACAGTTGGAGTTAGCTTGAAGTGGAGTCACTGCTCCTTTGTAGCATGAAAAGAAGTCAAATTAAGTGATTCAGACATCTACTTGTAATGGCTCCTGGGAGTGGGAGGGGGCACTAGGGTAGACTGGAGACTCGATCTCCAGCGAGTCTCTTTTTGCAAGCCACACTGAGCTGAAAGGCGGTGTAGCGCTGGTTCACGTGTGGCTGCACCAAGGAAAACAGCACAAAGACTTCCATCTCCAGCTACAGGCTAAGATGGTGGAGTTCATCTGCATGCTGAGAAACTCAATGGAGAGACAGCTGACTCCACTAAAGTGTAATTTAGCTGTCACCAAGTTTTTTGGCTTAAACTTGCAGAAGAGCACCTTAAACTGTATTGCTTGTCAATTCATTTAACAATGCACACATGCATGTCTGCATACTGTACTGTAATAGCAGCTAATCTTTAGGAAATACCGAGTCAAAATATATCTACAAACATTGACACAAAGGTACGCTAAATTTAACTTCCTTTACAAAGGATTCCTTGGATCATTTTGGCATTCCTTTCCTTACGACAGGCTATTCCTGCATGCGCCTATCAGACTCATGTTTAGGAGCATCTTATTCAGGGTCCATGGGTTTGGCTGTTTGTCTTCAAACAATGCCATTATAAAAAAGGTGCTTAGCCTTAATTCAACTGTTTCACAGCTTCCAGTTACAGATCTTAAATGGGCTCTTCTGGATCTGCAGAAAAGAAAACAGCAGGATGTGCATGAGTGCTCTAAGGCGCTGGATGTGTGGGAAGATGTGCGATTCCCAGCAACACCAGGTCAGGACTAGTTTTAGGTTTATTTACATTACACAAGTTTGGAGAAGTGTGTATGCTTTGTGAAACATTCGCTTTAATTGTATTGTGTTTGTTTGGACTTGTAAGGGGAAAAAATGCCGCTTTAAACTACACAGATCTGTGTCCGTTCGTGAGGAACACTGCAGCAGTGTGAGAGACCGCGCACACTACTGCAAAAGAGGATGGATATTAATCTCTGACATGAAGTATTTATAACTTGAAAGCCAAGAACAACAACATGACATGAAATGCCTCCTTAATTTATTAAACTGCTGGCAGAGCGTGGAGACTGGGAGCTGGAATTAGTGTTGACTATAGCATGCTTTTAAAACACGGGGCAACCTCAACATGATGACAGTTTAACAAAAGTATGTCCAATTTAAAACAAAAAACAACAACAGCAAAAATAAATAAAATAAAATCACTGTTTTAAGTTCATTTAATTACTGATGTTCGACACCAGATTTACTTGTAATTTGACATCGCAAACCACAAACACAAACAGATGGATCAACATAAATCTTGAAGAGAAATTATAGAGAGGAAGAAATGGCTAAAAGGCTAATGGCAGCAGGAGGAGCTCTGGCAAGACAAAGCTGAAACAAAATGGAAAGGAGGGCAGACAGAAAAAAAGCAGAAAACGCTGAATAGCCCATTGCTGCATTAAGAGTACATGATTCTGCCTGCCTGCCTTTTAAATGTTTAAATAGGGAGTGTCCTTATGTGTGAGCCATTACTGTTTTTTGTTTTGAAGCTGCAGCTCAGTAGTTAGGTCCCAGTGCAGTTATTATGAAGAAGAAAAACGAATAAACGGGCATTTCATTTTAAAATCAGCTTCTTCTGGTTCTGATGCTAAATCAGTAAATATAAAATAGCTGCTTTGTTCATGTTTGTAGAAATGCTAATGAGGATTTTATGTTAATTGAAAAGCCGTGTGATTAAAACTGCTATTTAACAAACATGCAGGCTGCCTGTTTAAACAGAGGATGTGACCATTTAGAAACAATAGTCTTATGAAACCAAAGACAGCACAAAAACTGTTTGCTTGTCACACCTGACACGTTTATAATACTCCTACAAATGCTTCTCAAAGCATGCTCGGACGTCAGGTATCGCTTGCACGTAGTGGAGAAACTCCAAACAACTGGATTTCCATTCATCCGTTTGCAAACATCCTCTCCAAACTCAAAGAAACTGTAGATTCTTTTAGCATTCGAGGTCTGACATCATATCGACACTATCGCAGTAAACTAAACCAGGCGAGGCAGCTTCTCTAAGTTTTTATCATCCCAGCGCACAGCTTACCAACAACGAGGTGACAGTTGGGGTTTCTGGGAGTGGCTGGACGTCAGATCTGGCCGTTTTTTTTGCTGAACTAAATAAAGGAAGCAAAACAGGTGCCGCTGAACGTTTCAAGTGACCATCGCCTCCCCTCAGTTTCTAGCAGCTGAGTCCCGCTGACTCTTTGAACATATGCATGTGAGCTAATACTGTACACACACTCGCACAGAGCTCTGTCTGGAATGTGCTCCAGAGAAATTCCGTTGATCATTAGCTCGGATGTTCTGTTTTGGTGTGCATGTGTTATGACGCTGTTAAATAAGGAAGGAGAATGAGAAAGAGAAACAAAGAAGTGAGAAGCAATGAAAGTCAGATAACAGCAACAGAACTACAAATACGGGAGAACTGGGAGTGTGACCAGCTGCACACACTGTGCCCCTCACAACAGGCTAACAATAGGTGTTCAGTGGAACTCATATCTAGAAAAAGGAGTTTGGCAAGGAAACAATTAGGCCAAAGGTCATCGTGACAGAGAACCAATCACAGGTGCACTTGGATTCAGCCTGCCTAAAAGACACCCTTCTTAAAGCTGTGCATACTCAGATACATCACAATTAGCTTTTGTTTTACCTCAAACACACACACACATGTCAGATCTTTGTTATCAGTATTGATGCAAACCAATAACGCCAACTACAAGTGTAAAAAAGACATTATCAGTATGCTGAAGTTAAAAGCCTTTGTACATATTAAAACACAAAAAAAATGCTCAATGTTCAAATGTTTAAAGTGTTGGCTCCATACAAAACGCAAAGAGTATCTTCCATCCAAAATTCCTGTTCACAATACTACCAATCTGTTTTATCCTAAAAAAAAATAATGCATTAAATTATTGCAAATCAAGTATCATCAAAATTTGTTAACTTTTCAATTAAATCCAAGACTATTAGCTAGCAAAAGAGATCAGAGACTGGTGATGAGTTAAAGGTCAGGAATGCGAGTCGGGAAAGCGATGGATATGGCCCGGAAAGAACCCCGCTGGAATAGCAGGACTAAGTACCAGCGATACATGGCTGAGAATCAGCTGACCACAGCCTGATTGCAGTGCTGCAGCCACCTGAGCAAAACAGGGCAGACACAATGTGGCAACACTGCCTTCATTCAACACACAAGGGTGCTATGTGCTGCTTGTGTTTTCTGAGCCATATGCCTAACTCCTGTGTGTGTGTGTGTGTGTGTGTGTGTGCGTGTGCGCGCGTGTGTACCCTGTGACTCTTAGAAACAGTGAAACCCAATCTAACTCGACCGCTCATAAACACATCTGGTCCTCACAACCATCCCACATGGATTCCCATTCCCTAAGTCCCTTGAGCCAAAGTTCCTGTGTGTTTGGGTGTGTGTAGCTGCATGCATGCCTTTCTGTGTGTGTTTGTGGGTCTGTGTGTGTGGTAAGGGTTCTGGGAAGTTGTTCTCCTGGAAACATGCAGGGCAACATGCTGGAGCATGCAGAGCGCAGGCCAAGCCTCTTCTGATGTGGTTAGGTGCTTGGCATGGCTATGTGACACACACACACACACACACACACACACACACACACACACACACACACACAGATGCATGCACATGCGTTGACAACATTAGCAGATCTAGACACGATTAACTCTGCAATCTGAGACACTGATGCATGCACACCCATGGGATTACAAACACATGACATCACAAAACGCTGTGAGAAAACAAACTGGATTTAAAATTAATGCACTTCTGTCAGTAATGTCTGTAACAGGACAGAGGACACTCTGTTTTGATTGTGACAGAGACACAAAGCAGCTTTGTGTTAACTCTGTTATTGTATCTTCCACCCAAATACCTGGCATTGCCATGCCATTTCCTCATTTCAGCCCAAAGCTAAACACCCAACGTTGCTCGTTTTCATTCATTCCTCACTGGCATTAAAGAGACAGTCCAAGCATCCTTGATTAACTTTGGTTAGCCTTTCCTGACGAGCGGAAACAGGTTGAGAAACTGAGAGGGAGAGAAATGGGAGCAGACAGTCGTCCATGTTGTCACATAGTGATTTATGGAGGTAATTATACCTCTGCTCTTCTGCATGAGCACACCACACACTTCTCAGGAATTAGCTCTTACATGGATGAGGAAAAGTTGGGATTTCGAGAAAAAAAAATCTTGTTTTTAAAGCCACACCCGGACACAGAAAACCCACTGTTTGTAGTTACAAAAAAACCCCACCTCAAACACACAATCACACACAGAACCCTCCTCCTTTCTCCTGCTGAGTGTTCATATTGCTGGGAAACAGCCTTTAAACAACCTCACGCCTACTTTTATCACTGCCCAGCAGTGCTCTAGACTGTTTTTCTACATCACTGCACGCAGCCAGTCTGCGCTGAACGTTGCCCTTCATAAAATCGGTTCCATCCACCTCACGCGTGATGCTTGCAACAAAAGGCAACAATAAAAATGTGATCATTCAAACTATATAGCACATTGTTTTGGACTGCATCGTGTTGCAGGTATATAGACCAGGATGAGTTGGTCTTAGGATCAGAATCATTCAAAGGCCTTTAAAATCATGTTTTGAAGGTTACTTTCTGTTTGTATTTAACCATTACACTCAGAAACAATCGGAAAGAGACAAGGCCCGATCCACAGGACATGAACAGGGGACAGTCACAAAGGACGTGACTCTAGATGTGTTCAAAAGGGAAAAGGGAGGGTGAAATATTTCCTGAGGAGCATTTTTTTTATCCTGACCTACTAAGCCAACGTGCTTTTTAACACCACAGCCCTGACTTCATTCAATAGGACCTCAGTAGACTTCCTTTAACAGCAGTGAGTGACAAAAAACATACTCATTTAAACCAGACTCTGTGGCTTAGTTAGTTTGCGCTGGGCTTAGTCACATGATGGGGGTCACATGTGGAAGTCATCCTGTTGGGCTACTTCCTCATCTGTGGTCACATGAGTATTCATTCACTTTATTGTGGCTGTATGTGTGTTTGTGCATGCCCTACATTGAGAAATATTAATCATGGAAAACAGTGATACTAGTGTGAACACACAGCATCAGTGTTTGCCCTACAAAGACACACAAAGAACCACATGGAGACGGGGAGTTACACCGTCTAGACAACATTAATCAGAAAACATGATGACTGAATTGATGATGAGGTTTTCGCAGACTTGCTCATGTACATTTTCCCCATGAAATCATTTGTTTTGTTTTGTTTTGTTTTGTTCAAACAAATGACCAATCGTTTTCTGTTAATTACAGTCATGAGACAAGACAATGAAAAGGGTGAGGATTTACTGACCGCCGATGTGGCAGATTTTTAACAGGACAAACGATAGAGTAAATGAGAAATAGCTCAAAATTTTAAACCGTCAATTAATTTTTATAAAATCCCTGGAAAAATAAGCTCAGAACGGCTCTTAAATACATAAAACGGGCAGAGGTGCTACAGAATTTGCATAATATTTGATATGAGGAATTAGCATCAAAACAGCCCGCAGCAACAGACGTACAACCCAGAAAACACACGTTCCAAGTGTGAATGAAACGAAACGATATGTTGTTGTAGGGCTGCTGAAAAGAGGATGGTTATAAAACAGGAAATACAGAATCATTTCTAGAACTGTTGTGTGTTGGCTCTGTAAAAAGCCAACATAGTGAGCCGTGTAGACTGAGCACCAGGAGCACTTGCTACGTTCAATGTGAAAGGGTCCATTTTGGGTTAGTGCAAGCATTGCATCCTGCAGGAATGTAATGTGGTTGCAGTGTTTGTATGTACAGAGGAAAAATCTGGGAGTAGACTGGAGGAGGTTACACAAAACACAGAGCAGATTAGGCTGTGATTAGGCCATGTGAAGTAGGTGCAAGCTTTGATGACTTCATTCAAAAACACAAAAATGAATGGACAATCTGGTGCAGATAGCATCCACATGTGGTTGTGTACTCTGTGAGTCATGCAGCAACGTATGTAGAAACAAACGGGAGGTAAATGCATGTCTGTGCAGAAATTGCAGCTCTTTAACATGATACACCAACACCCAGGCCCTCCTGTGAGTCAGTAAAAGAAAATTATAATGACAAGAGCTTTAGCCAACTCCTCCTGCATTCACAGCATTACATAAGATTGTACTGGTGAGTGGACCCAGTAACCCCACTATTTGATATGGGCTATAACCCTCTGACAGAACGCACAAATGATTCATTACCAAAGCGCAGATAAACAAAAATCAGGGTCAAGCTAGCTTATAAATCCTTATCGGCCAGCACTTTGTTTAGAGATAAAACGCATGTTCTTAAACAACAGCACTTTTGAACTTGAGGTGATTTAAATTTTAGGACGCCAAATTTAGATAGGAACATGATTCGCCAAACCTTACTCTGGCTCACACATTGTCTTTGGGACTTTAACCCCCCCTCAAAAAACAAAAACCCACAATGGCACAAATCAGTTCACCGAATGGCATCTGTAAACTAACTGATCTATGTGGCGTCCTAATGTTGCTCCACTGCCAACAAACCCATGCCTGTGCGTGGGTTAAAGGCTTCAGTTTGTATTGCGACACAAAAAAAAACGACCGTATTTAAAACACAAATCTGGCTGAAGAGAGACAGCATGGCAGAGAGAGTGTGTGCTGGAGTTAGGAGTGAGAGCAAAGTGGATTAGGTGTGTATACCAACGAACGCTGTGGCACGATAAGCTGCAGCAAGGTTGGACACGCTGCCCTGCTGTAGTACTGTTGTGACTCACACAAAAACACCCACACTTGTGCATGCACAAAATACAAATCTGTGTATGAAAAAAGTGTGCGAGCGCAAATAGATATACAAAAGGAAAAAAAGAAGAACGTGAACCTGTGATTATGCAAGATCACATCCATAACAATAACACAATAGACACACACACACACACAGGTGAGCCGCATTCTGACTTTCCTCATCCGGTCTCTGCAGCATGCTCAGCTCCCGTTTGGCACACAGCACAGGGCAGCTCTTGGCAAAGTGTTTACTCGCAAATTAAAGTGAGACATTTCATGAGCTAAATGGAAGCTTGAGATGCTCTTATTGAGTGATCAGATGATAAAGGAGGCCTGTCGTGCTCTCTTACAAAAATGCTGATTTACTTAAAAACGAAAAGAAGAAAAAAGACTGCGCTCAGTGTGAACACTTACCACCCAAAAGCATAGAAATGCACACGAGCGCACACTAAAACACAATGCAATAAAAAAAATATCAAATCCTCTTTTTTTCTTTTATCCCTCCTCCAGATACTTGAGGCTAAAACGATCAGCAGTTTAATGACTTTGAGAGAATGCGAAAACATAATGGCGGACAATTTTGTCCAAAATAAATAAAATAAAAACAATACTCTCACGTCTACGTCAGGCTCTTCCAGCTGCCATGCACTGCAGCTGAAAACAAAGGCATGTGTGCTGCCAAAGTGCACTGCTGCAAAGAGCCCAAATACTGCTCATGTTTCATAATATTCAACCCCTGTGTGTGTGTGTGTGTGTGCGTGCGTCTGTGTATACAGAGTCTCCTACAGCACAAACGCCTTCCTGTTAACTGTGCTCTGATTCGTCTCCCCCGTAACGTGCACTGTGTTGGAGGGGGGGAGCAGCTACAACGCAATGAGACAAAAACGGGTGAATTACTGACGGCAAATGCAGCAGCAGCACGAGGGTCTATTTGAGAGAGGCAGCTGTCTTCCTGGAAAGAGGTTTTTTTTTTTCCTCTTCTCACTTACTCAGAAAAAGAGGCCCTTCCTTCCGTTATGCAGCCCAGCTAATACAATGAAAAATGAGGTGTTTTTTTAATCCAACATTCAACATTCTTCCTCCTTTGTGTACACACACAATCTCTCTTCCTCTCTCTCTTCTGCTTTGTGAGTGTAGCTGCTGCATGCCTGCTAGTGTGTTTATTTCTGGAAGCTCACAACATGGCCGACATGTGCTTTGTTATTGTTAGTACAACATCATATCTCTAGGTCTATAAGGGCTGTTCCCCTGCCCCCATCCCACCCAAAACAAGCAGAGCAGGTAGCCTTAAAGAGACACCAGCCTAAACAACATTCTGTGTCTAAAGAGAAGAAGGAAGGGTATGTATTTAAAAGAACTAGATTGTCATCAACCCCCTCCTCCTCTTCATCCTCCTCACACTCACCATTTGATGATGATGGCCATATGGAATATTTGTTTCTTGAAAAAAGGCACTGAGGGCAGTCTAAAACGAAACACAGAAAACAAATGACATTTTTTAACTGGCAGCCAGAAGCAAGAAACACAGCTACCGGGCAATTTCTGCTGTAATGCGCGTTTTTATGACACAATACAAAGAGCGTGTTGTGAAGAGAAAAAATAAAAGTACAGCTTGATCTATGGCCGACTGAGCGCAGACTATAATGTACCAAAGTAGTCCTTTGTAGGCTAGTCGATACAACACGGCGGTCATCTTTATTGCGTAATAGTACTCTAGCCTCGCCTGTTCACTGCTGTCATGTATCGGATTATAGTATTTAATCTAGAGTGAGGTCTAATTGGATAGCTGTACTGCGTTACTGTGTACTTTCAACGGATTTACTTCAGCTAAAGCACAGATAGCTCTACTTTAAATACAGCCAAAGTTATAGCATGAAAGTAGCCACATTAAAAAAGAGGGAGGGGGTAACACTAACGCTTTGTTTAGTGTTAAAAAGCTTAAAAGACATAAAAATTTAAAAAATAAATAAATATGGGTAAGGGTATGCAGACACGCTTAAATGAAAGCTAGCAGTGGGTGAGACGTAAACATTAGCCGTGTGGCTGCTAACGTTAAGCCGCTCGAGCTTTATTTTCTTTTCTGGCTCCCCCCCACACTCCTTTACCTCGAACTGCCAATGTGCCGCTTGCAAAAGCTGCTTCGCTTGGTCTGCCGCACAACCCGCCGTTAGGACGAACTGGTTAATCATGACTTGATGTTTGAGTTCATCCATTTTCGACGAAGCCCGTGTCCTACTCGCGGCGGCTGGCTCTGAAGCAGACTTTCGACCGTTTTTTCCTCTTTCTTCACTCGAGTTGTATTCCGTTCCCTCTGCCTCAGTCGTCCACCATTACAGCCGGTTGAGCAAACACAAATATTTACTGTAGGAGCGGTAGTGGAAGGAACCAGACGTGATTGACAAAAGCACGCAGCCAATCACGTGAGAGCACCGCCGGTGGGACTTGTATGCCGCAAGGGAAGGGTCTCGTTTCGGCGTGTGTTTATCCGGCTTCTTCCGGTTAATTTTGACACCTACGCGCACATTAAACGAAAACAGTTCACATTTGTAAAAAGGTTTGAAAACACGGCACACCCACAGTGTCAAATTCGCCGCGAACGGGGGTTAACCTCACACCGCAGGAATCTCAGAAAGGGTTTGTTTTGGACTACAAATCCCGTGAGCACGCGCTTTGTTTGTAAAGCTCCAGAAGGCGAGGCTTTTGTGAATGACGGCCGCTCTCGTCCAATTCCCAGGCTCGCTGTGTCGCTACCTCGCCAAATATGGTAAACAAATCCACCATCGCCAATTACATCGCTCCGAGTTAAATTAGGGACAGCCGACAGCCGTGGGTGAATAGCGTCGTGTCTGCTCTGGGCAGTTTCTCACAAAACTACCTCTCACTTTTGTGTGTTTGTGTGTGTGTGTGTGTGTCATATCAGTGCCGCAGCATATCAGTGCGGACTGCGGCGGTACTACAGCCTTTCGCATCCTCATTTCTCCTTTGTTGAAATAACAGTCTCTGTTTACATTGATGGGTTGCAGGGCAAATTCCCCTTTTTTCCCTTTCACTTGCCCAAGGACTTGCCAACAGGTTAGTTAATCGGTAGCATGTCATTTTTTAGTAAACAGGACACTGTGTTTTGTTTTTTAAATCCACATGTAGTTATTCAGTAGTTACACGTTACCACAATAATGAGGGTATAATTTAAAATCTCTAAACAAATAAAATTAATATGAAATAATGTGAGACCGCAGTCGAGTCCTGGTTTCTGTGACAATGAATAAACAATAGATTATTAGGGTAGTTACACTGGGCCAATTAACTGACTGGAAACACTCCCGTCTGGTTTGCGCTCAGCATTTAAGTCAAAGGCAATAAATGAGCAACTACGTGGGCGGATTAGAGTGTGCAAAGGCAGCATACTTCTAAAACATCAGATTTAGTGCAGACTGTGTGTAAAACGAGCTTTCTGATATCACACACGGCGCTTGGAATTGTGGGTAAGTGTAAACTGTAAGGGCAGCACGGTGCCTCACAACAAGAAGGTCCTGAGTTCAATTCCACCCTCAGGCCGGGGTCTTTCTGTGTGGAGTTTGCATGTTCTCTCCCCAGCTTCCTCTCACAGTCCAAAGACTTGGAAACTCTAAATTGCCCAAGAGAGTGAATGTGAGTACATATGGTTGTCTGTGTATATGTGTTAGCCCTGCTGCGACAGACTGGCGACCTGTCCACGGTGTACCCTGCCTCTCGCACTAAGACAGCTGGCATAGGCTCCAGCGCCCCCCACGGACCTGAAAAACGATAAGCGGAAGCGAATGGATGTAAACTGTAAACATTTGTTTGTAGCAGCTGTGGCTGTTTGATGGAGCAAAGAGTGGAAACAGAGACACCTGCTGGTCAAAGGAAGTTTTAAAAAAAGAAACTGAAGTTAAAGTACAGCTGCAGTACTGAGATCCTTTGTTATCATTTCTAAATATTTTTATCCTTAGATTGTTTGTGTGATTCACACATGAAAATGATCCTTATTTATATTATGCTGGGCAGTGCAGTGATGCAGCACTTCTGTCTGACCACTGTCTGAAATTGGAAGTTTTAGCATGGCATAGATTAAATGGGTAGAAAACGGACTATTACTGACTATTTAAAGCTTTAGCCATGTTTAATATGAGCCTCCATCAGTGTATATGTAGACTTATGTTCCATACTACTACAGGACATAAGAAGAAGGACAACAGGTCCTCTTTAAGGATACAGAAAGACCTGCAGTGTTAAAAACAAAAGTCTAATGTTGGTAATGTTAGGTTGTTGAGTCACAGTGGGGGACTTCAGTTCAGGGAATTACTACCAGCCTTCTGCATCTCTTTCAGCCCTTGAGATGTGTGCTTTGGTTCTGCTGAGGGACAGTGGGAATCCTGGCAACAATAAGGACAGCTGTACAAACATTTGCCTGTCTCACCAGCAAGCCCTTTGTCAAGATCCTAAATAAACCTGAAACATTATAGAAATCAGGCTTCCTTGAAGGGATGTGACACCTGGCCTACATGCGCAAGGCTCTACAAGCTTCGTAGAGCCTGAAGGGCTTGCTGGTGCAGTGCGATGAAAAGCTAGCTCTTGTCGGCCTCTGGACTCCAAATGTTCAAGCTTCACGCAGATGTGTTGCTAAAGTAAGTCAGAGGAGGAGGAGGAAGAGATTTAGCTGGCTCTGCATACTGTTGAAAATATTCCCAGGATTTAAGGAAAATCATTAATGCATGCAGGCCACAGCAGTGGTAAAATTGCCTCTGTTGACCATTAATCATGCAATATGCCATTAATGATGTAATATGCAAGGTTTAATTACAGTTTTTTCCCCCTCACATTCCCAGGTACTTGCTTCCAATGTTTCAAGAGAAAGATACGTTGCCAACCCTGTCCCAGTCTTTCACACATTTTGCAAAACAGTTTTGCATGATACTCCATGAGCCTGTGACAATAAAAAAGGGGGAGAAAAGTGTACCCCAACAGAAAGTGATCAGTGCTTTCTTCCTTCCTTTCATTCTACCTGTATTTGGTTTGTAGATGCAATGCAGAATTGGTCCACGGGGAGGCAGTGCTTCCTCATGATTCAAATATGCTCTTCTGCATACAGTTGAAAAACATTGGTCTGTAATGTTTTTTAACCTGCGCAGAATATGACTACAGCATACACACACATATTTTAAAATATTCACAGTGTGTGTGAAAGCTCTATGCACTTTACTCTAAACATATGCATGCATAAAATGATACAGTAATCAATGAATATCACTTTAGGCTTTACAGATCTAGGTTTTTTACTGCCACTTGATTAAAGTATTAAAAATATTTTGTGCATATTTTGCAGAACCTTTGTGAAATAATTTTAAACTCCCTGGAGGGCAAAACAAAACCTGCAGAAAAACAACCATCCATTCATTTTTTTCTGTCTGATGAGAGTCCAGTGAATACCCTGAACGTGTGGTGAAGCATCACTGAGCAGAACACCAGAAAACAAACAGTGGCAGTTGACAGATACACATATCAATAGTATTGATATCAATATTGGATCAATACTAGCATGATACCTTGTTTCTATCCACTAAATTCAATATGCAGCCCACTGAACTGCGTTAAATAAAATATTTTTTTTCTTTTTCTTGGGGGAAGGTTTGAAAAAGTATACCTCAAACATGCACTATGAGAAATGTCTGATCCATTTTATGCTGTAATATCTATTTGATTTATAGTCCATATCACAATTAAACAACAGAAGCTGACCCAAACTTCTGCTTCTATATTTACATTTTAGATATCCAAAAAACCTAGTTTCAAAATACACCATAAGCTAAAAGGTGTGTTTTGTTGTATTAACAAATTACTGTGGAAAGTAAAACTCACAGTCATTTAATGGTGCTTAAAATGTGTTCAGAATTTGAAAAACTGATGATGATTCATCTGGCAAGTCATGCAGCACCCCTCTCCCTATCTAAGCTGCCATCCTAGGTTAGAAGTATCGGTATCTGTATTGCAATATTGGCTCTGTATTTACTCGACATGTTGATCAATATCAACATTTCCAGTAACACACATCAGGTTAAAGCCAGATTCAATTAAACAGTGTCCTTTTCAAACTTGACAGCACCACAGTATCAGCTGTAATTTAAAAAGCTACGTGAAGCGTGAGCTTATCAGTTAACTACTGCTTTCTTTGCAGGTGCAAACTGCGCGCGGGACCTGTGGCGCGCCTCTTTCAGCGCCGGCGGGGATGCTGTGTGTGAGGCGCGCGCAGTAGGTGGGGGTGGGGGTGTCACAGTTTTAGCCTGCCTCCTAGAATAAAGACAAACAGGAAACCACTAAACTGACCTTATTGCACCGCAGCCTGCGTGCACCAACCCCACTCGTGTCCTGACAGTCATTGCTGGGGCCGTCTTTAGAGGGAGAGGGGGAGAGAGAGAGACCTGAAGTAAAGGCGAGAAGCCATGATATACAGCCAACCAATCAGAAATCTCTCCCAGAGAGCGCATTTAAAGGGATAGTGAGCAGTCCCTGGAGATTTTCCGGAGACTTATTTCACAACCCCTACACCTCCTCACGTCTTTGACCTCCCACGGACACTCCAGTAGTGAAGAGCGGTCGAATCGGTAGCATGGATCTGTCCTAAGTGCCGCCTCTCTTCTGTATGTTTTGTTTTTTTGCCTCCATGTGAGCTTGCCTCAGCTGCTGGATGTTCTTCGCCCCCACCCTCCCCGCCGCACTTGTTGCGCATAGAGTGGATGAGCCGCTGAGTCCTTGGAGAAGAGAGGCAGGGACTCACTGCAACAGGTGCACACACGGAGCATCTCCTCCAGCGAGGCTACATCGCAGGTAGGTCAAACGGGCATCTTTAGCACATTTATTAATCGCATTCTGAGTGTTATGCTCGCAAACATCTAATTGCTGATTATCCATTCGACACCTTTACGCGAGGCACGGTTTGATCCGTTTATCTGACCGTGTTTGCGCTCTTTTCCTTTACTTTTCCTCTCGCCTTGAGACAGCGCTGAACTTTAAATGCCAGTTTTAAGGAGCCTCTGACAGTCTTCAGCCTCTGCCGCGTGTACAAAGCCAGGATGCCGGTGTTGACGAGCCCCGACATCGCCAACAAGTTTAAGGAGAGATGGCTGGCGGCTTACCCGGAGGATCACGTCTCTGGGTCTGAGTCTACCCTCCTTGACGACAGCCTCACCAGCCTCCACTGGCTCCAGAATTTCTCCATCCTCAGCGCAGACCCGGAGCGTCCCAGCGGCGCGGGACTCGAGTGTCCGTCCTCGCAGCAGCACCTCTTCATCAAACGCCTCGCCTTCCCCGGACCGGGCACCGACTCTCCTTCCAGCCCCCCAGCCGGGGACACCGCCGCAACCGGGATGCCTCTGTACCTCGGGAGCCCCGTCACCTCTGGCAGCGACTCCACCGCGGCGGCTCCGCGGTTCGCCTGCGGCGCGCACCCCACGCCCGCCTACCCGCAGATCCCGATTCAGCCGAGCCCGCCGGTGGAGATCGACTACAAAACCAACCCCAAAGTCAAGCCGCCCTATTCCTACGCCTCTCTCATCTGCATGGCCATGCAGGCCAGCAAGCAGCCCAAAGTGACTTTGTCCACCATTTATAACTGGATCACGGAGAATTTCTGCTACTACAGACACGCGGAGCCCAGCTGGCAGGTAACAGAGACCGGATAACTCTTCTTCTATTATTTATGAATCTGCTAAATGGTGGAGTGAGGGAGAGAAGGGCCAGCAATTTGACTTCAGTGTCACCACCATACACGGCATATTCAGGCCACAGGAGATCAGATGAGGCCTTTCTTTTATCAGTGTGTGTGGGGGGGGAACTTAAATTATAATAATTGAAAACCTCAGACCCGCCCACCCCCCCTTCTCTGTCTCTTTGCAGGATTAGTGTCCCATTTCTGCCTTTGATGAGTTCCATGACAAGTGTTTTTAATCCATCTGAAATTTCCATCCTCCTAGACAGTGCTCTTCGCAGGGTTTTTGTCTGAAGGGAACGGTGATGGGGTGGAGAAAGCACTCCAATCTGTGTGTGTGTGTGTGTGTGTGTGTGTGTGTGTGCGTGTTAATGAGGGCTCCTGAGAGAGATGGCAGCTAAGCACAGCTGATCATGTTTGAAATGCACAGAGCTGCCTGTTACTAGAAAGCCTCATTAGGTACATTTGCTTCCCCATACAAACAACAACAATGCCCACCCCCGCCGCCCCACCTCCCCAACACCCACCTGCCCATCTCCCTCTCAAAGTGGCATATTCAGGTTTTTTTTGCATGACTGACTTAAATTTGCTCAAAGCCGGTGGGGTCCACGCTAAATCACGTTGTGTTCCTGTGTGTGTGTTACAGAACTCGATTCGTCACAACCTGTCCCTCAACAAGTGTTTCAAGAAGGTCCCCAGACAGAAGGACGAGCCAGGAAAGGGAGGCTTCTGGCAGATTGATCCTCAGTATGCTGACATGTTTGTCAATGGCATCTTCAAGCGCAGGAGGATGTCTGCCAACCACTACAGCAGCGGCAGCGGAACCAACAGCGGTGCCCACAGGCAGAGCAAACTAGTTCAGAGTTACCGAGCCAGCCAAAACGGCTGCCCCTACCAGGGCGCGGGAGGCAAACGGAAGCACCTGACCTCAAAAAACAGCAACAGTAAGGTTATGAGGGCCACGGAGTCCCCTCTGCTAGCCACAGAGGCCAACAAGGCAGACGTCCTGAGAGGGGACTTTGACCTGTCCTCCGTGTTTGACGACGTCCTCGGCGGTAGCTGCAGCACCTTCGAAGATCTGGACATCAACACGGCGTTGAGCTCCCTGGGCTGCGAGATGGAGCTCGCTGGGCCGGGCAGGCAGGGGAGATGGTGTGGAGGAGTGGATGTTATGGGTCAGAGCCAGCACATGAACCTCCATCACCAATCCTACGGCTACATGGACCTAAGCGCTGCTTCCATGGAGTGTACGGTCAGCATGGGAGAGCTCCACGTGCCTCACGCACACCCGCAGCCACAGCAGCAGCAGCTGGACCCAGATCGCTTGCTCCAGAGCCACCACCAACACCACCACCACCATCAGCTGCAGCTGCAGCTGCAGCATTTCGACGAGCCCTCCATCCTCTTCCCGGAGCAGCCAGAAGAACCGATGCTGCAAACGTGGGAGGAGATAAAAGAGGAGGCACAGGCTATTCCTCTGACTCTGGATCAGGGCTTCAGCCTGTGCGAGGGCTTCTTCACAGAGATGCAGCCATGGGAACGAGTGGAGAGCTACCTGTGACCTTTGACCCTAACCACATTGACTTCTATTTGATATTTTGTTGTTTTTTTTTGTTGTTTTTTTACATTCAGTGACTTCTCTGATTGCTGGTCCATGTGGTCTGTATTATCTTTAAGGATAAAAGTTAGAGCTACAGCCCCATTTTACAATCATATCCCACCCCTCAGTTCTACTGCAGTGCACTCTGCATTTTTAATTTGTCACTTTTTCTTCCCTTAAAAAGACTTCAAAGCTCGTTGGATGATTATTGATCATGACCTGGCATAGACTTCCATTGTCTTCCCTGTCAGTTTACAGGGAGCAGCGTGCAGCACGACGCAGCACTGATACTCAAACAATAAGAGAAGTGACAAAAAGAACAGAAAGACTTTTACGTACCTAATTCAATTTTCAGATGTACTCATATCACAGCGTAGAAGGAGGAAGGATGATGAAGAAGAGACAAATGCTCACCCTTTAAATTGGATTTGGTGGAGGTTGAATACAAGGATGAGCGTTGAACCCGGCCGGACTGCAGCTTCTCGTCCCTCTGAGCTTATTGAGAAAGCACTGTCACTACAGGACTGACATACTGGATTCTATTGTGCTACATTAGCATTAACTCTTTTTTTAACTAACATGCAGTGAAATCAGCCATTCATCTCAATTGTTCATGTTGTGTGATAATGTAGGATGAAGGAGCAAAAATGGAGACAGAAGGAAAAAAATATATATCGTTGTAAGAGATTAGAACTCATTCATTTAAGATGCTGTTATATAGTCAATTTAATATATATATATCTATATATACATATAGATATATAAGTATATAGCATGAAGCTAGGCAAGATCATTTGCCATTTGTCTACAGTTATGTATTGCAATGCTAAAACCGGAGCAGATGGTGGGTCATGAAATGGAACATTATGCACTTTGATAGGCAGCAGTTTTAGGAAAGAAAGACAGCTTATGTTCAAGATGTTTAGGTTCATTTTTTACGGTATTAAAGTCATACTTTCGAACATTTACTGACCACATGATTAAAACAATGCACATGTGTTGCAAATGAACTCGACACTGCAATAATTCAAACTGTCAAGCGTTTGTTTGTTGTTCTCTCTTTTCCTTCACACACATATATATATATATATATATATATATATATATATATATATATAGGGATTTTTTTATAAAACAATATTCCGCCAAATTTGTTGATATACAGCTTATTGGAGTTTCTGTGACGATTAACCCTTCCCACCACTACCGGGCCGTCTCTGTTATTAAAAAGCAGCCAAGCCGCCATTTTTGAAAGGCTGCCAAGCACATACGGTGAAGAGGCCGCCTACCACCAGGATTAAAATGGATGTAGCATTTGTTGTGCTTCAGTTCTGTTGCGCCACATTTGGCAGAGTTGCAGCTGAGATTGTTTTAGGGAACAGATTTAATAACATCAGTGTCACTGGCATTGTTAGAACGCTGGTGTTTGCTCTCTAATATACTTTTTTCTTCTTCTTTTTTAAAATCAGGTGGGAACGAGCACATTGTGCTGACGATTTTAAAATCAGTCTTTAGCCTGATGATAGAGGCCCATGGACTCGCTGTACTTCTGAACTTTTCCCAAGTGTCTCGTCTCTGTTGTGCCCTCACAGCACATAGATCTTGTGTGAGAGGATTTGGAGCTAACTTGGAGTTTTCTCAGAGTTCTGTTTTCGATCACAGGGTGATGGATTCTTTTGACCTTATTGATTACATTAGTGTAGGTTTTACTTTTCTTTCATTTGTGAGGTTTGTTTAAAAGAAATCCGATCAGAAATCTTGGAGGAGGGTTTAGGGACAGATGCATAAATTCATCAGTTAATGGCCAGACTTTCTTATTGTATCATTATGGTGGGTGACATGACCTCTTTAATCTTACCATGTTATTTCATTTGTACCTTTTTTAAGCTGTTTGAAAATGCAATCATGCCTTAATGCAATAAATGGTGTCAATTAAAGAAATCATCCTTTACTTGAAATATCTTAAAACACCAACACGTGGCGGTGAGCAACATAGCAGGGTGGTCAGGATTATTGTTTGAGTTAGAGGTGTGTGTGTGTCCGTGTGTGTGTGTGTGTGTGTGTGTGTGTGTGTGTGTGTGTGTGTGCAATCAACAGATAAAAGGTCTATCAGGGTTTATCATTAATCAGTCCAGACAGGCCTGCACTTGCCTGGCATTTGAAACATACCCGGGTAGATATAATAGCATGAACACCTGTACAGCACACATAAGACAATAGCTCATTCTACCTTTAGACTGGCACAACCTTTTTTCACATAATATTCATTTTGCTGAGTAGCTAACGGCACTGCGGTTTTAACTCTAAATGAGGTTGAAGAGGATATAAATTAATAACAATATCATAGCAAAACCTTCTGGGAGGCAGCTGCCAGTAACCCATGAAGCTGACCATGTTTTGCATTTAGTTTTGAGTCTTTGCTTGCTTTTTTTCAGTATGCAACAATCAAGCCAAAATCTGCAGTATGGTCATTGGATGAACAGGGATCAAGCTCTATCTTACAATCTAGGAACTATTGGTCATGTTATTGAAATGCAAAGAAACCCAAACAGACAAAAAAAAAAAAAAAAATAGCTTATATGTTTGGTCATAAAGTGGGAAATGATCAGTTTTATGAACAAAAACTATTATGACATCCCCATAAATATAAAAAGTATGTTTATATCATTGCACTCACTGCAGAGAAGCACCTTGCTAGTCCCTGGTTGGCCCCCCTTTGCCTTCAGAACTGTTTTAATTGTTCATCGATTGAACAAGGTGCTGGAAACATTTCTCAGAGGTTTTATTCCTCGTTGACATAAGTTCCACCACATTCCAAAGGTGCTCTAATGGATTGAGATCTGCTGACTGTGGAGGACATTTGAGTACAGTGAACTCTTTGTCAAGTTCAAAGAACCAGTCTGAGGTCATAAAGCAATGGACATGGTCAACAACAATATTCAGTTAGGTTGCAGCATTTACAAGTTAGTACTAAGAGGCCTAACATGTGGCCTAAGTGTCACGGCGGGGTGCGCCGGTGTGAAGAATTAGGTAGACCCAGATGCAGACACGGTGGAGACAAAACATAGTTTTGTCTCCACCGTTTCCTTTATTGGCTGATTGCAGAAGAAAAAACACAAAACTAGGGAGACTAAGGAGACTATGAACACTGTGTTAACAAAAAGGCTGTGCCACTCAGTGAAAAACTATGACAAACTAGAAAACACAGAGAAACAATGGAGTAAACCTATGAGAACTGTGGTGAGGTTAACAGACAATCTGACACTGACTGAGTGGAACACACAGACTAATATAAGGAATATAAGCACATAAGGAATGATCAAAGGAAGTAGAATCACATGGGGAAAACAGCTGACAACAATTAACATAATGACAGGACACGTGAAACTAAACATAATAAACACAAAACACAAAGCTCTTTCAAAATAAAACAGGAAACATGAGACCCAGACATGATTTGAACTTGACAAACAAAGAAAACTTGGACGTGAAACATAGCAGAATGTAACTAGATAAACCGAAATGAAACTAGACTAAAAAAGAATAACAAAAACACCAAGAAACTCAGAATACTGGGTCACATGACCCAGGGGCATGACACCAAGAAAATAAGCTCCCACAGCACTGCACTACTGCCTCCAGTCTGAACCACTGATACAAGGTAGGAGAGATCCATGCTTTCATGTTGTTTACACCATATTTTCAATCTACCATAATCGACTCATCAGACCAGGTGACATAATTTCCAATCATCTGTTGTCCAGTTTTGGTGAGCCAGTTCTAATTGTAGCCCAAGTTTCCTGATCTTAGCTGACAGAAAGTGTAGCCCATCTGCTTCAAGGTTTGACATGTTTGGAAATGTTCTTCCGCCTACTCTATTTGTAGCAAGTGGTTATTTGAGTTACTGCTGCCTTACTGTCAGCTTGAAGCTGTCCGGCCATTTCCCATTTACACTTTTTTGGACCATCCTGTGTAAATCCTAGAGATGGTTGATCAGCTGACACCAACAACCAAGTCACATTCAAAGTCACTTAAATCACCTTTGTTTATCATTCTGATTCTTGACCATGTGTACGTGCCTAAACTTATTGAGTTCCTACCATGTGATTGGCCTTTGAGTGCATGAACGTCTGCATATTATCTTCCTGTCTTATTCTATGTTACGCATTCCCCTTAATTGTACAGTAAGGGTCTATGAATAAGGCTTAACAGTGTGTTCTTTGCAGTATAAGCAACATACTGGAACAGCTGTGATATTAAAAATTTCACCATTAGAATATAATCCAGTGCTGGTGCTGATGAGGTTGGAGGTATTACCATCACCTACAGCCACCCATTCTTCTTAAGTTCCACAGCCACAGCGTGTCCACAGCATATTTCTTGTTGCTGGTCTGTCACTGGTGGAATTTCCATAATCCAGTTGCCCAGGTAACCCTCAAATGTATCTATCACCCTGTCAGATGTCAGTCAGCAGTATTGCTCCCTGTCATTGTGGCAGTCACTTCAATTGCTTGCCTCAAAGATGAGAAAACTTTAACACAGGACAAGCGCTCTTCAAATTGCCAGCAGTTAAATGTCATTGACAGTCTGTGGTCTCGAGCTGCCATGTTGCTGCGAATCACTTCCTGTATGGATACCCATTAAAATGTGGTTAACTGGGAAATAAGCCAACCCAGAGCTCTGGAGTCTCTACTGAACAGCTCTGCTCTGTAGAGGATTGCAGAATGCCCACTTTAATAAAGAAACGACTACTTCAGTTCTAAAGGAGACGCTCGTATAGATCCTGCTGCTGTCTGATGGTGCAGATGTTTGATCATCTCAGCGCAAAGAATACTTAGGTCTTATTTAAGTCAAGATACAGGTTAGGTTAATGCTTATGGATCAGTTTTATTGCTAAAAATAAAGAAACCTCATGCTGCGAACAGATATAATCGATTCATCCTTTATAACCTTTTTGTTTTTATTCCATAAAGTAGAGACTTTAAGGCTTTTTCTGATTTTGCTTAGACTTTGAAGTTAAAACTGGGTGTCTTGTGCTAAAAGCATGCGTTAGCATTTGACCTGGGCTACATGCTAACTTGGGATTGCTAATATAGCCATAATGACACACTGAGCAAAGCATGCTAAATATAAATCAAGTATTGGGCCAAGTGAAAAAGAAATTAACCTGCTAGTGAAACAAGATGAGAATTTAGCTGATCTGGAGTCAGCGTTTAGACGCTTTATAAATGCACTTAAAAAATAGTACTGACGAGGCTAATAGTACTGACGAGGCTAAGTTTTTCAAACCCTGGAGGCCTGAAATTAGGAATGGTGCTGGACAACTTTGAGGACTCTCAATGCATAAGAGCTCAAAAGGTTTAAAAACGATAAGTCACTGGCATGCTATGCAAAGTACAGTGATTGCATCTGTGTTTGTGGCAAGTTCACAGTCTTTGCAGCTAATTAAATGTGTTGATTGTGGGTTTCAGGGTCAAATTAGTGCAAAGAGAGGACAAACAACAATTCTCTAATCAACACTTTTGTCAACTCCAAATGATTATGGAAATTAAATACATTATACTGTTACACAGCATTCTAATGTGCAATTTTGTGCACACACAATTAAGAAAGCCTCATGTTAAAATTCCTAGATATGCAAATCTTCAAATCAATATGCATCTATTTTATGGGATTTGTATTATATATGATATATATTATTGTATAGTGTTATGAAAATAAGAACTACAGAAGGAGACAGTAGCGTCACATAAGTCAAGCCTGTTGAAAACTACACAGCCCATTCTCCCCAGAAAGAGATGTGTCTGTAGCAGTTAGAAAAAGCCCTCATAACTTAGCTCCACATCTCATCTCAACCTTTTCCAGGATTTTGTTTGAATGCCCTGTATGAAAATGTGCTTTTCCACCTCAAATCTCTTTTTAATTGAAATTGCTGGAGTAAAAGGCGAAAACGGGCTTATCTCCATCCCTCTGGCTCACGGCTCCCAATAGCGACAGGTCATGTGTGGAGATCTCCAGGAATGGGTGGAATAACTCAGATTCCTTAAAACAGCGGGGACTACGGCCAGATTTAAGGCTGAGGCGTGTGACCGGTGACCACCCCGCATTTGAGAAAATCACCTCAGCTGATCGACATGCAGCTACTATGTGAGTCGAAGGCAAGTTTATACCAATAAAATCTCTGCCTGAAAGCAGGAGGGGAAAGATCAGTGTCACTTTCACAGTGAAGTGGAAAAAGCCATCCATTGTGCTCAATCCTATGTGTGTGTGTGCAAATGTGTGAATTCACATTTGGCTCTGTTTGTCTGCGACCCTGTGCACATGTCGGTGTGTGTCGTTACATTATACGCCTGCAATGTTTGTGTTGGTCCACGGGCTTCTTTGTCTGCTCTCCTGGTGATGTGTGTGCTGCCCGCTGGGAGTGTGTGTACACGGCTGCGATTGGAGCCCCGTGGTGGCCCAGATAACACTATCTCTGTGGAGCCAGAGCCCCGTGGTTCTATTCAGCGTGGAGGATGAGAGGCTGGGACTGCCCAGCATGCGGACCTGCTGAAAGGAGAAGGAACAAGTCGTGCTGTCACTGTAGGCTAACCTGGCTTATAATGCTTTATAACCTCTTCTTTGGTGCCCCTCTGGGAGGCTGTGGATCGGTCTGAGTGTGCCTATGTGTGTGTGTGCTTGTGGGCCCATGGAGAAGGGCAAAGGTAGGGAACAGACACAAGATGAGGGTGTAGTCAGTGTTTTATTGCCTTCATGGCACCCTCTGGACTGCTTCTGATTAGAGTCAGGCATAAACGGGGTCAGCCAGCTTTGCTGAAGAGCACTCCTCCTAGCTTGACATAGACAGTGGGTTCAACTCCCCGCTCATTGTGCAAAACCACACGGTTATTCTTTATATGGAAGGGAAAGCAGACAGAAGACACATGATGGGGGTCCCTAATTAGAGGCTTCATTGTGCCACAAAGCAAAAACCAACAGTGGGAAAACATCTTAAGGCTGCTTTATAGCCCCCGAGGAACCCCTGTGCACGAGTGATTACACGTACGGATAAGAGAAGGAGCTCACTGATAAAATAAATGTCCTCACTGTGCACTGAAGCACATGCATTCATACAAGATCTTCATTAGGATTCTCCTTCACCTCTCTGACCTGGCGGGAAATTGTCACCCATCCCTGGTTTTCAAGGCCATCACGTATTGATAAGGGGAAAAAAAGACTTGGGGTGATATTCAGTGGTCTGGCCATCTGTTAATGCCTCTCCAGCCTGGCTTGACACAAGAGGAGGGGCTTAGGGAGGAAATACACCTAAATAATCTTTCCAAAAGGCTGTTGTTTATGCATGAAATGCTAATAAGGGTTCCATTTAGATTGCCTGATCCATTTTGAAAGGAAGTACGGATGGTAAATTAGAATAAAAGGGCTGAGGTGTAACACGGGTAAGTGGGGGGGGGGGGGGGGGGGGTTCTTTTATTGAAAAAGATTATCAAGGACTCACCCAAATGCATAATTGAGCAGCGTCCAAATGGTCATGTTTATATACAATAAGATGTGAATCATTACTCCAAGTGCAAGCGCATTTTCCTTCAATGAAAGCTTTATTGTTGTAGCTTTTCCAGAGGAGTCTCTAGTCCCTCGAAAATGAAGACTGGATCTCGTATTTCCACACGTCTGCCCAGAAACCCCCCCAGATGTAGTTTTAGTTTTGATGTGCTAATTTTTATTCATTCAGGGCATAATGTGAAAAAAAGGCATGCAAATGAGTGCAATTGCAACAGTAACGCACCGATGGCAATCATGAAAACATATAAAAACATATATGTATTCTTGAAGGCCAAAGAGGTTCTTATAATATCAGGGATGCTTAGGGCTTATGTCACATCAGATGTGTCCCATTCTCTTTTCCACTGCCTTTTTCTCTCCTCTGTTTCTATGATCATCTGCTCTCAACTAGTAATTCGCTGCAGGAGCATTTTTTTAACCATTTTCATTACTTCTGTTATGCTTTTCAGCGTTCAGAGTGCCTTAACCTTGGAGGCCTAAGCGTTTCGATTTCTCTTTACTCTGTTATCCTTGACTTTCTCTCAGCAACAGTGTTGCTAAGAATGAGTGAGGTCGAACTTGAGAAAAACACAGACAGTACAGTATGCCCGCCACACCGCATACCGCACATCTTCAGTGGCTCTATCAGCAAATTAGGCCCGATATGGATGCGACTCCAGTGTTGTGCTGCAACTGTATTCCCATTTGGAAGATTATCATTGTTAAGCAGCCCAACATCAATAACAATGTTAACAAAATGCATGTGATGTGCGTGCATGGATTCATATTACTCTTTTTTTAATGACAGAGTGACCTCGAAAGAAATGTATTTTAATGAAGGTTTATTAAATGCCTGCACCACTTCTGTTTATGGAGACTCCTTTGAGACGTGTACCTCTTTTGTATAACTAAGAAAATGGATCTTTGAAGCAGGTGGTGAGTGTTGTAGTTCACCTCTAACAATGTTCTTCTTCTAAATCTAATCAGGTAGTTTTGGTGCCTGAAGACGCAAATTAAGTGTGAAAGTAGCAACAAAGAAAAGTGACCTACAGCACCTTCTCCTGTCTCCTAATGCAGACTGTGCTGCCATGCTTTTGGTAGAAGGATCAGGTGGAGGGCCATCTCTCTGGTACCCTTCATTTATTCTCCACTTGTCCAGTTACTTCAAATTTGGTAAAAATGGAACAATATTCACCTGCTCCAAGTTTTCTTGTCTTTATGCTAGGCTAACAAACAACCAGCAATAGCCTTGCACACAATGAACTGATATAAAAATAGTATAGATCCTCAGCTGTCACCCTTTGCTTTAAAAAATGAAGGAATAATATTAAGTTTATTAAATTATTTTTTCTTTTTAAGGACTTTTTGTAGGACACGGAATTTAAATTTTTACTTTGTGTGCAAATTCATTCCAGGCTCTGTAGTGATTTAACCAACGATATATGACTTTTTTTTTTTTTTTTTTAGCAGTGTTTGTGGGTAATGTACTAAAAAGTAACACATTTACTACTTGAGTAACATGCTGCACTAGATGTAAAATTTATATAATCTGTTGTTATCATTTTCTTTCCCTTCCTGACACACAGCTATGTTTTAGCGTCAGCACACGTGAACCTCAGCTAGCAAGATGGTAGAAAGAGCAAAACTGTGGTGTGAAAGTATTCACTTTATATTGAATGCACTTTATATTGAAAAAAAAATCCCAAATGTGCTCCAGACATGATCAAGGACACCTTTTTTTTAACACAGCAGCTTCAAAACACACAGCGCTATCATTTCTCTAGCCCAAAAACAGCTAGCTGTTAGCATTGCTAATGCTGTGCTACGAGGCTGGAGTGGATGCTACCAATATCAAGCTGTAGAGTAAACTTGCCCTCTGGAAACTATACCCAACATGCATAAGGAACTGCAAGTAGATAATGAGGTAATGCAAGAGCAGAAACAGTGTTTGTGTTAATAAAAATTTAATAGTGATAGTCATCAAGTGTTTTTTCTTTGAGCGGAGCCTTGCTGGACTCGGTGTCCAACTCCAGGCCTCAAGGGCCAGTGTCCTGCAGGTTTTAGATATCACCCTGCGTCAGCACACCTGAATCAAATGGTTACTTCATTTAGCCATTCAGCTAATTTAGCAATTTAAATAAGCTGTGTTGGATCAAGGACACATCTAAAACCTGCAGGACACCAGCCTTTGAGGCCTGGAAGTGGACACCCCTGATCTAGGTAAACAGTATTCTGACACTTACTGCATATTAAAAGTATTATCACAAAAGTTCTTATTTTTAATCTTTTCATCAAACAATCTGCAAGAATGTCAGTGAGTGCATTTCCAAAGGTCTTGTATTATTCCTTTGTTACATACAGCTGCTTTAAAAGAAAAAAAAGGGAGAACAGAGCTAAGTTATTAAGGCAGCAATAAAAGTGCCAAGTAACATTTTTCTGGAGTCCCTTAAAGAACAAATGCACTCACATTTACGTTTACAATATATTCACAATGGAATAATAAAGAAATCTGTGGTTCAACATATATGTCTGTTGCCTTATGTGTGTGCATCTTGGCATCCAGCACATGGTCAGAGAAAGACATTCTTGTCCTGTGCCTTCGGTCTCTGTGGTCGCAGGGAGCAGCCGTTTGTCCCACAGGCAGACAGGAGGAGGGCACACAACTGCCCCCCACAAACACAATTATACACCCAGACTTAGGCCAGTCACACAGATACAACTGCATGAACCCTCACAAGGTCCAACAATCGTGCCCACACACAGAGGGCTAGCCAGAGGGCAGCGTGTCAGGAGGCTGAGCGTGGATGAGAGCGTAGAAAACGAGCCAGGACGGTCCTGGAGCTGTGCCACTCACACAGCATCAGTATCGGTGCCAAGAAGCAGAGCAGAAAACAAGTCTGGACCAATCTCCTCAATGTGGCCTGCTGCTCTGCCAGGTTCTCAGCCAGAAAAACTGCTGGTTAGATCGTTGTGGAGCTCACAAAAAGTTTTTGGAGGTACCGTTCTGACCAGAAACTGTTTCTGACAGTGGCACTGAGAGGTCAAATTTACTGCACCTTCAAAAAAAACAGCAGGCAAAAGAAAAATGCTGAAAAAGTTGAATATTTGCTGAATTTGAAAAGAAATGCAGCAAAAAGCTCACTCTTTTTTTCTAGTTCCTTTGTGTTGGTGTTTTCTTAAGTTGGAGTGTATTTGATCTCTCAGGACCACCGTAGTATCTCAATTCCATCCATTTTAAAGGTAAAAAAAGGAAAGTCTAATTATTTATGCTGTGAGCCATCCATTAAGCCTTGGACGTGGTGAAAAGTGTTGCTCATTAATCATTTTTTAAAATATTTTTTAAAAACTTTCTCCCACAACTTTCTCCCGCTTACATGGAAACGATGGAACTGAAGGTTATGAAGACATTCTAAGAAGCTAAGACATAAAGATAAGACAGACAAAAGGCACTGGATATGTGTTTGCACTTACCTGTGTGTAAATGAGAAAAACCACACTTGCATGCAGCTGTACGTGTGAGCGTGGGTGTGTGTGGGCGGGCACGTGTGTGTGTGTCCATCCACCCCCGCCTACTATCCAGGATATCTCAAAGCCACTAGACAGCCTCCACCACCTTCTCCTCCAGTCACACAGTTCTTCCATTCTTCACCCTTCGTCCCTGTGCTGCTGTTGAGGGCTCTTATTTGATTAGCTGCGATTTGCTTTGTGAAGCAGTGAAGCATTTGGCTCAGCCAGGGGAGCCGCACACACACACTCTGACAGACACATGCGTGGGTTCTCAGACAAAACACAAAAAGACACGCACAGGGCACACAAGTGTATTTCGCATCTAGATTACCCCAACCATGTCTCCATCCTTGATCTGCATAGCAGAGGATTTAAAAGCTAACTTACATCACAAGTAGTTATATCACATAGCACAGCTCTTTGTCTTAGGATATTAATGACAAAAAAAAAAGAAACAGGCATCTCCAAACCTGTGAGGAGATGCGAGGGTCATAGCCATGACTAAACGGTTTCTTTAATGCTGACTCACCAGCATCTGTTTACATGACTTCATGCTGCGAGCTCAAGAAATTACCTCTGATTGTATAGGAATGACAGTAGAGTGACACTCTATCTACCAGAGTTAGTTGCACTAACACTAAACCCGTCAATAATGAATGTGGGGTCACTGTGTTAGCGAGGGTGTGTTACTTTGAGAAGTGTGTGAAAAAGATGCACGCAAATACAGGTTGTCATTGTCTCAATAGCAGGCTCCCTGTGCCAGCATAACGTGTCAGATGTTGGGTCACCATAAGCAGCAAGAACAGTTCTAATGATGGGTAGCGCTCGAGTCTGCTGCAGGTATTTTGTTTGGTTTTCCAATTGTGCATGTTGTGGAAGCATTTGGTGTCTTTCTCTGCACATTATAGACTGTATATAAAAGACGAAACCTACTGATTAATGAAATCTAGTTGTAGGGCCAGGAGCTGAACATTTTTGCCTTCACCATCTTGTTGTTTTTTAAGCTGAATGTGATGAGGAAGAGGTGGATCTGGGAAAAACAAAACAACAACTGAGGGATACTTTTATCATGACAGAGCAGTTTATAAATCACTACGCAAAACCCTGCTTTATGGCCTCTGTTGTCATGGTTCTGGGTCTGTGACCCAGAGTTTTGGGAATATTTAGTAGTTTTCTCATTTGTTATCCTTATATTATGGTTCTGTGTATTGTTGTCTTTTTTGTTATAATGTGGTTAAGTTTGTGTTCCAGGTTTTGGGTCTTATAGTTGTCATTCTGCTGTGCTCTGCATTTGTATTTCCTAATCTTAGTTTTGTTAATTAGGCTTTAGATTGCTGGTATCATCCTACTTTTGTTCCTGTCCCTCTGTCAAGCCCATGTGTCTGAGGCTCCGTGTGTGTTACTTCCTGTTTTGCTGTGATAGTTTCCTGCCTCATGTGTATCGTGTTCAGTTTTGCTTCCCTTGTCTTGTTAACCTCGATTTATGTCAGCTGTGTTCCCACCTGTGACCTGTTCCCTTATCTGAGTTTCCCTTTGTTCTTTGTTGTGTCATCCTTCTATTTGTGTGTTCAGGGTGTCTGTGTTTCCTGAACTGAGTAGTTCTTTGTTTCAATAGAATTTGAGGGTTTTTTTTTTTTATATCTTGTGTTTTTGGTAGTGCACTGACAGAGGCGAGGCTGCCGAACACTGGCGCCACCGGGCCCTCTGACCACCACCAGTAGGCAACGGGTGAAGTGTCTTACCCAAGGGCACAACGACCGAGACTGTCCAAGCCGGGGCTTGAACCGGCAACCTTCCGATTACAAGGCGAACTCCCAACTCTTGAGCCATGATCGCCCGCTCCGTTCCGTTGGAGCAGCCTTTCAATGCCTCTCTCTGTCTCTCGCTAGCAAAGTTGACCCAGACAACAAAGTAAAGCTAGTTTTCGACTATGAGCCGACAGGGAACCCAATGTATTAGCCAGAGGTCCCTTTACTACGCTTTGGAGCCGCAGACCTGTTTTATATACGCACGGAATAGTTTTCTATACGAGATCGCTGCAAAAAGTGCAGCCTTACCTAATGTCCACCCTACTGTTACTCATTTTATATTAAGATTTAAAAATCTAGTTGGTATTGGTATAACGAGTAACCTTCAGTAATATTAATAAATCACACAGCAGTAGTACATTCATGTAGTTGTAAAAAGCTTCATAATATATTAAGTAATCCAAAGTATTCTGAATACGTTACTCTCATTGAGTGACGTAACAGAATACGTTACAAAATACATTTTGGGGCATGTATTCTGTAATCTGTAGTGGAATACATTTTAAAAGTAACCTTCCCAACACCGTGCATTTCCATGTATGTTTTTATATATATAAATAAATTACTGACTCAATGATTTTGCACAATATTATATTTGTACAAAGACAGAAACATGATCAATTTTAGGCAAAAATTGTTCCAGATATATTCATAACCATCATTGAACCCAAGACTCATATTACAAAAATCACTTTCAGGCAAAACTAGACCTGCGACTTACAAGACATACTGAAGCCCATTATCCAAACATCCTACATCAGCAAATAGGATTTTCCAGGGGAGGTGGATTGTTTTTCCTGTTTTTCTCTGTTAATTCCCATCTGCCATCCGTGTCTCCTGCAATGACAAGCACAAATTTCTCCTCACTTGGTTGTCTCTCACTCCACCCTTGCTGTTCTATCTCTCCCCATCTCCCACACCCCACACCCACCCGCCCTAAACCACGAGGGGTTAATTAAAACTGATTGGGTCCTTGGAGACCACACCTGCCTCTGACAGTAAGGCATCAGGCTCATATGATCCATGTGTGTTTGTGTGTGTGCGTGACTCTGTGTGGATATGTGCTTAGCACATCATGTGCTCTGATACCTATCCCACTAGAACACCAGGACAGCTTTCAGTGTGTGCGCGGGTTTATGTCATTAGATCTGTGTGTGGCCTTTTAGTATTTCACTCTGCATTTGCATTCTCTGTGGATAGATACATATGCATTTTAATAGTGTGTCTCCCATCTTTTCAGAGACACTTAAGGATCTCATGCTTGATGGCTGATTAGACTCCGCTCAGTGGAACCAATGGCTGCTTTGCTTTAACTTCACACCTGTCTGTCACATAGAGAGACCCCGAAGAAGGGACATATATATGATTTAAACCTCCTATCATCATCTTTACCACTGCTGAGAATAGACACAATATAAAGTATAATCAGCTCAAGGATCATTCTAGTTCATGTGAAAGCTGATAGGGCCAAAGCTTGCACATATGCATGTTAACAATGAAATGCATGAATGAAAGAGTGATAAACGCTGTCATTTTGTAGGTGTGTGTATGTGTGTATATGTTCTGGCAAGGGATGTGTTTGTGTGTAGAGACAAGAACTAGTGTTGTATAACAGCACCTGGCAAGGGAGAATTGCAACAGGCACACACATACACATACACAGAGCTCCCGCTGCTAAGTTGGCAAGTAGAACAGTCAAATTAGCCACTGGAGAACAAAGCACAAGACCACCGCTGGGAAAAGGTAAAGGGAAAAAAAGTGGTAGAAGCCAGAGGAAGAAATAGAGAGGCTGAGATGGAGATGGAGCGAGAGGTGAAGAAAGAAGATGACAGAGAGGGGGAAGATGAGAAGCACAACTGGGAGTTGTATGTGAGTTGTAGAAAATAAAAGTAGGGAGCATGAGAAAGGAAGAGGAGGTAACTGAGAGACTTTATGTGCAAGGAGCTCGGGGGGGGGGGGGGGGGGGGGGGGTAGGAAAGGTTGTTGCGGATGAACAGATGAATACAGCAATGTAATTGTATCTTGAGACAAGATGTAAAGTTCTATTAACTGAAGTAAGCCAAGGTTAGAAAATGAAAGTGAATTAACTACAGTGACAGTGAAAAGGATGAAATACTTCATCTCAGTATACTAAAGTTTCACACTGGGATCATATATTAGCATGTATCTATGGGAGTGATAATGGTCATCTAACGGCTGGTAACATTTGAAGCAGGTTTGATGACTTGGTTCCAAATTTCCCCCATTGCTAAGAAAACATGAGGCTGTGTATCAACAGATGGGAATGTAGAAGTCAGGTTTAGGTGGGATCTATCTCATAAATGGCCTGGATAAAACTTGGCCCACTTGGATTTTGCAGATCTTTGTCTACTAAAGAAATTCAAATATGTTTAAGTTCCATTTATGCAAGCCAATCAGCTTTTGTCAAAATAGGTTTATTAGGGTTAACAGTTCATTGCTTAGAGTTTGGGGGTTTTCATTGAGTTTAGGTCCTTGTCACACAAGGGCTAGAGACTGGTTGGCAACCACCAGGCAACCACTGGTCACTTTGGAAAAATGAGTATTCCCAACCAGTTTCAAGTTATTGCTGGAGATCAGTGACAGTTGCTGTGAAATCAATTGCCAAAGCTCCAGCCATGTAAGCCTAGAGCCCGGACAATGACCTCCACCCCAGCCCTAGTTAACTACTGTTCACTAGACCAAAATGTTTATTTCCAGAAGGGAGGCTGCTCCTGACTCTAGGTGAAATTGGTTGCAAAAAGGTATACACCGAAAACCTCCTTGCAATTTTTTAGGTAATAATTCTGTAGCTTTCTGCAGTAATTTGCAACTATGAAGTGGAACAGGCTCGATTTGGTTTGCTTCACACTAAAGCTTCGCCATGGCTAAGTGATTACTTAGTGTTTCCATGCATACTACAGATGACTGTGTCTATCTGCAAGTGACCAAAGCAATCGCCCACTGACCAACTTTACCTAGCAACAGCCAAGAACCTTTAGTTACCACTCACCACCAGTTAGGTCAATCTACATTTTACCTTACCAACTGATGGGGGGCGCTCATTGTGTTGACCTAGATCTTACATAAAAAAAGGTTCAGCTGACCTTCAGATAGACTCACATAACACTTTCTGTGTCTTGTTTAAGGGCATGGTGCTTAACCTCTAGAGCAGGTGTGTCGAACTCCAGGCCTCGAGGGCCAATGTCCTGCAGGTTTTAGATATCACCCTGGGTCAACACACCTGAATCAAATGATTAGTTCATTAACAGGCTTCTGGAGAACCCCAAGACATATTGAGGTGGTAATTTAGGCATTTAAATCAACTGTGTTGGATCAAGGACACATCTAAAACCTGCAGGACATCGGCCCTCGAGGCCTGGAGTCCGACACCTGTGCTCTAGAGGGCATAACACATGCAAGCAGGTCTATCTCATAACTTGGTGTATAGATTTGGAGAAAAAATACAAAATAAATTCCACAACTTAATCTTACTAAATTATCCAGTCAGTGTAAACATTAAGAATAAGTGAGTCCAAAAAATATTGTTAACGCCTAAATATTCGCATGGATTTTACGCATATGATGTGTAAAGTTGCGCACTCAGTTAATGCATAAAGGTTTAATAAAGAGTAGTTAAAGTAGGTTTAACCTATTGCAGATATTTTACATTTCAAACTGTCCCAATATGTGACTAGAGTTTGCCTAACTATGATAGTCACATAAGAATTGTTATCTAGACATCATTTGTTCAAAATATTCTGTTTCATTGGGTTCGGTTATGGTAAACAATGAATCCATAGCAACATTCGGTGTTTTACTGCAAAATCACTATTTTCTGTTTTGGCAAATGCTGAATTGAATGTCACCAAAATATACACCAGTACACTTTTATCGTCTTGAAAGATGTCGGTTTTCTACATTTAAAAAAAGGACAAACAAAAAGTAGTTTTGATTACGTGATATCAAAACTAGTATCTTATTCAGGGTCACAAGTCCTGTTTGTCAACGATAGCAAGTTTTCAAGTTGTTATTGAAAATAATGGTGTAAGTATAATATCTAATCTATGCTTGGATTTCACTTATTGCCCTCAGCAGCTGTATTTTTGGTTAACCCTGTGCCGAACATGTGTCAGTGCCAATTTCATTCCCAGTGCATCTAATACACTTCAAAAGTATAGCTGAAAACATCTGAGCAAGTAGATGTTGTGCCAAAAATGTTGTTACATTTTAAAAGGTTTTCAACATGAGGCGGTCTAAGCTGCCTAATAGTGGCGTAATGATTGAAAACCTCCCAGTGGAACAGCTTTTAACTTTTGTTTTAATCTGACAAGTTTTCTTGCTTCGGATGTAGAAAACCTTTCATTTTTGGCATATGCTGCATGCTGTTGACTATTTACCTTTTTAAAAAATGTCACTAAGAGAGCAACGTGTGCACAAACAAACTTAGTTTGCAAGATAAATTAATTTAATATTGTGGATAAAATGTCACGCCATAAAAAAAGGTTCAGCTGACCTTCAGATAGACTCACATAACACTTTCTGTGTCTGAAGAGATCTTGTTATGCTTCAAGGCTAGACAGTTCTCCCTCTGATGTCAAATAATAAACGACACAGCAGTCGTTGTAGTTAGGGACTGCACTGTGAAAAAGGGATTTGGTTTTACACTTTACACTTTGATTTATTTGAAAGGTAATGTCAGAAAATGCATGTTTCTGAAGGCTGAGCTGTTGTCTCACAAGTAAGCTGCATTTGAAAGCAACATGCCGACAGTCAGGGGTCACCAGATGTGAATGTAGAGGACAAAGGTTCTACTTGTGCCTCTTTGGCACAACATAGAAGTCATACAAAGCCCAATGTGGTTCCATGAAAAGGACATGGCCTCTGTTTTTCAGTTAGTGTCAAAGCCTTTCATGCATGGTTACATTCTTTATATCAGTCCAATACACAAACACATAAATTCAATTTTCTATTTTTCCTCCTCATTATAATCGCAGTCCTTCACATTCATCGCTGAATCCTTGCTTGGTTGTGAGCCTCTACAAAAGTGTTTGGAACCAGGGCATCATGGCACTTGTGAACAGGCATCACAAAATTGGAAGTTCTTGCTTGCTGTGGGGAACTTTACATTAATGGTAAATATAAATATTCAGTCTGAGGTATTTGTAGATTAGATTATACTCACGTTCACTGTTGTGCCGAGTTGCTGAGACTGACACAGATAAGTTAAAGTTACACTTAAGGACCAACTTAACATAACATAACCTGTAAACCCCTGCTAAGTAATTATTTACATTCTGTGTAATAGCATTCATAGCTAAGATATGCACAAACAGCTATGGGCAGTTGAGAGTATAGCGAGTTTGTGGGGCTCCAGGAACCTGTCTCTTTTTCTGTACATGCTAGCTTAGTAGCAGCAATTATAGCAACAGTTTGCTATTGTACTGCTTAGCTAAATTTAATTAGTTTTACTTTCCATTCTATTTTCTGTGTTGTTGTTTGCCCTATGTCATGATACTTGATGTTACCATGCAAGATCTGCGGATGGTTTTATAGCCATGACAACCTAAAAACACAAGGGTGCTAGCACAATAGGATTATCATGCTAAGGTTAGCTTATTGAAGTTTTGCAGACACATGATCGCTAACAACATGATGTGAACTTGCCCACTATTTTGGACGTGTGACAAGTGATTAAAGTCTCAATCACTCAATCTCAATCTCTGACCATTCGCAAACCATCTGGTGGTAGGGAAAAGCATATTCCCTAATCAGTTGGTAAAAACCTGCTTGTTATTCCCTTGGTAGCTAGCATATTGCTATGGTCATAGTTTGAATGGAAGTGATGGACTTGCATACAAACACTTTCCAGCTACTCTCTGAGCTGTAGTGAAACTAAAAAGTGTGACACAACCTTGAAATGGGGACCGTTTGGTTGCCTTCAAATTAAATGTCGCACCTTTTGAAACATGCATTTACTACTGCTCAGGTTGTATTTATAAGAAAAACTACAGGCAACCATGGTAATCTGCAGCCAGCGGAATTGCCAAGAGGTTTTTGGTCCAGCACCTTCTTTACATCAGATTTCACTGAGCAAGAGCCAGCAACCCCCATGAACAACTGCAACCTAATCAATGAACACACATTTTTCCATAGCAACCAGAGGCTGAATCACGTCAGATATAGTGGACAACCTCTCCTGCAAAGTGTGCTTGATATCACGTGACAAACATAAATACATGAACTTACATTCTTTTATTTGTTCACTGTGGTACATAATTCTTGCTAGTTTTTACTCTGTTTTCTGTGCTTCAAATGTTTTCCATTTGAAGTGCCTTGAGGCGACCGATGTGATTATTAGATGAATAGAACTGAGTTAAAGAGTATTTCATGTCATACTTTGACATTAGAATTTTCACAGAACATTCACTTTCTCTGCCTGTCAACTATGGCATTGCTGGGTTTGCATTGACAATGCACACCCATGAATTTGGAGGCTGCAGCTTCTAAAGGTGGACTTTTTAAAAAAAAAATTTTTGGCTTTACCAACCTTTAAAACAACCAAATACAACACGTGTTGCTTGGCTTTAGTGACCAGAATTTGAGTTTTGATTTTTAGAAGCAGTCAGTTAGATGACTTCAGAAACCAGTATCCTCTGCACTTCTTTCTAGAGTCAGATTAGCTGGGTTTCTGTTAGCCTGTTTCTGCTACTTTCTTACCCTTTTTAGATTTTCGTTTTAGCCACTTGGGAAACAATAAGATGATACATTTCAAATAAATTCTAAAACATTTCATCATTAAATGTCTTCCATTTGGTTTTTCCAAACAGGTGAAAAAACAGGTGTTAACAGAACCCCACCAACCCTAACCCTAGATCAGTTGCCACTGACCTGGGTGATGTTAAGACTGATACCCTCTCACCTGATACTCACAATGACTGCTGGGCAGAGATGAGGAAGGAACCATGGATTAATCTTTCCCAGTGCCCCTGCTATCATCATTATCATTAATATATAATTTGTACATGCATACAAATTGTATATCATCCATGTTGCAGAACACTTGTTACAACAATAATGAGAAAAACCTCTAAAAGGACACTTAACTACCCAGTTCTGATATTTAACCTTAAGGTTCTTATACCACCCGTGGGTGATCTCTTTCAATCACAAGGCTGACTGGAATCACTCTCAGACAAATTTGAGAAGATTTGCAAATATTGCTGCCTAATTTAGAAATACAGACAGACTGTTAGCACATACTGAGTGAGTCTGCGCTGATGATCACAGCTCATGTCATGTTCCAACAGAGGACTCAGCTGTCTGACATCTGATTGTCCATCCATCCATCCATTCGCTTCCGCTTATCCTTTTCAGGGTCGCGGGGGGCGCTGGAGCCTATCCCAGCTGTCATAGGGCGAGAGGCGGGACAGGCGGGACAGGTCGCCAGTCTGTCGCAGGGCCAACACACAGGGACAGACAACCATTCGCGCTCACATTCACTCGCACATTTACACCTAATGGCAATTTGGATTTTCCAATTAACCTATCCCCACAAGCTGCATGTCTTTGGACGGTGGGAGGAAGCCGGAGTACCCGGAGAGAACCCACACAAACACGGGGAGAACATGTAAACTCCACACAGAAAGACCCCGGCCTGATGTTGGAATTGAACTCAGGACCTTCTTGCTGTGCGGCAACTGTGCTAACCACCGTGCCACCGTGCCACCGTGCTGCCTCATCTGATTGTATTCTGATAATGTTTATATATAAAAAAAACGAGGTTGGACACAACTGCAGTTTTGATGACTCATCACAGTTATTTACAATGTTGATGTAATTGCCAGTTAAAACCCATTCAGTTGCAAAAACCGATCAACCAAACTGATTCTGCCAAAGTTGCTTTAAAGACAGCAACTGTCTGCAAGGGGCTGGTCCGTCTTCAAAGCAACTAATTCAAAGGCAACAAGATCAGAAGTTCATTGTGCCTAATCATGCCATGATCTCCAACCACTATTTCCCCCTAGTGTGATGGTTTATTAAAGAGACTCGGTTCTGTCTTTTTACTATTTCGATACATGAACGCTCCCCCATATAATCTCTTGGACTAAAGCAGAAAAGGAGGATCAGGTAGGAGAGACAGTCATATTCTCTGTAATGAGTCGGGCTGAGCCTGAGCCAAATTTGGACCAGACCCACGGCAGCTTGGTCCAGCTAATTATGCAAGACTGCAGGCAGCTCTGGCAGACAGAGCGGGACGGCAAAAGAAGAGAAGCGATGAGGAAAATGAAAGAGAACGAAGGGAAACGAATGAAGAGAAGATAGAGACTAAATAAGTGACATGTCTAGAGAAAGCAGATGAAAGACAGGGGGTACAGGCAGGACAAAGAAGGAAGGAGTGAAGGGGGAGACCAGCACAAAGAGAGGATGAGAGGGAGCGGGGGGAGGGATGCAGCAGAAAGGGGTGAGGTTTGTCCTTTGGTCGATGGTCAATTAGTGGTGGGGAGAGTAAAAGGCCACGGTGATCTGTGTGAGCGGCTGCAGAAAGCTCTCAGCTTGTTTACTCTTCTCCTGAGGGAGACAGCTGAAGAGACAACACCGAGGCCAGCGAACGTCATCAAGGGAAATATTAATGGGGATGAAAAGTTTCATGTATTTAAGCAGAAGAGAGAAACAAATCCATCCACTTTATATTCAGTGCAGATTCAGCTTTGTAACTATTGCAGTTTAAAAAAAAAAACGAAATTACTACATTTGAATTCTGGAAGAAAAAAAGCTAGGAATGAACTTTTGGGAAGCATTTTAGGATGAACTGGGAATCACAGATTTTATGTAAGCAAATGTAAAACTTCTGGGAAGGTGTAGGACACTTGTTCCAGTTCCAGCATTTTCCCTTTCAGACTTTAGAGTCACACAGTAAAAAGAGAAAAGGGAGAAAAAAACAAAAAGAGAAACCCCACTTTACTATTTTACTCTTACAGGGCCAGTTTACGCGTTCCTGGCCAATCTCTATTGAGTGCTGGCTGATGTGGGCAGACGTACCGTTTGCACCATCCTCTCTCCAAGCATTCCTCTGTTTGTCTGCACCTCCATTAAGGGCATGCAGTCTGGCCTTTCTGTGTTTGTGTGACTGGCCGGACTTGGCTAGATGGCTGGCACAGGCCTGGGCGAAAGAGGTGCGTATGTGTGGGCGGAATGCTAACTCGGTTTTAATTGTTCAGTAGTATCAAAGCATGTAAAAGTGTGTGGGTGTGTAGGACTGTAGTCATGTTTGAGTCATGTTTGAGGACACCAAGGTAATTTTTCTTGAAAATCCCACCCTCCCTTCTCTTACTGGGTTGATTTTGGAAGCCCCTAGTCTACATTTAATGGATGAAGAAAGCCGATACAAATGAGGTAATGACAAGTAAACCCTCTGAAGCTTTTCGGGAATAGATGAAAGCATGATGCCAGTAGGCTATAAAGAGGAAAAAAACAAAGAAAAAGAGCACACAAATACATGTGATTGAGGATGATGGACTCAAAGAGAGGCTGTCACAAGGGGAGTCTTTGCTCTGGGTTTACACAAGAAGGATTCATGTCATTCATATCTACTCCATAACTGTAAATATAATTAAATAAAACAAACAAGGGCGTCTTTTACTTTAAACACCCTAGATGAATACAAATGATGTGCAAATGCTGGAAATGTCCTAACCAGTAACAGAACAGCTTGCGGTGCAGGAGACTTGAGAAAATGTAGCACTTTTAATTTTCTTGATATCCTGCCTGAAAACAAAGGGAAGAGTGGGGAACATCTTTTGTGAAAGCTCCAGTTTCTCTGCGACACCCCTTCTGTGCTTCCCTGTGATTAGGTTCAGAGCACATCGCACGGGGGGGTGAGGGGCGTGAAATCATTTGTGGTTGTAATTATGGCCTCCCCTCTCCAGAGTAATCACGAGCTATTAAAAACCACCCTGAGCTCAGCCCCGCCACCCCAACAATACCAGTTAACGTCTGGGTTTCCTCTGGGAAGCTGGAAGAAGGAAGAGGAAACCTACCTTTAAAATGACGACAAATGTTAAGCGGTAGTAAAAGTGCATTAAGATAGGAAAAAGATGCAGAATATATGACACACAAATGCATTGTTTTCCCTGCTATGGTGCAAGTTCCCCATTTAGACTCAGGTGCTGAAAAGCTTTTGCACCACAAGTTGCTGGGCCCAAAGTTGGAACCTTTTAAATCATTGGTTACATAAAAGAATAATGCATGAAATTCAATCACAGCATTTCTGTCCATCATGAACTTCCAATTCCTAAAGCTACAAAACATTTTAATAGGTTCTCAGGGCTGAAATGTACTCTGGCTTTCAAAATGATGGGTTCGTTATTGCAGTGGTAATGACAGTAGAACAGTGGAAAATAGCAATCAAAGAAAAACAAAAATGTCAAAATGTGTGCTGCTCTAATGCAATGAAATGTCTGGTGAATTTCATACACTCCTTTAAGCAATCTTCATATAAGAAATATAAGGGAAGGTGTCATTATATAAATGTATAAGAGTGCGGTGCTAAGAGGATATAAAGTATAAGTATACACTTTTGTATATAAAGTAGCATTGTTCCAAGGTTATTAAAGGGCAACATACATACAGAAATATATGAAAACAGTGTCATAAATTTCTGTATTTTTCGGTCTAACCTTGTATTGTTCAGCCAGGTTTAAAAAAACAAAATTAAACCTCACAATTTATATTATTTTTGTAAGTACATTCTAAACTCTAAACATGAGAATATATAAACAGAATACACACACATTTGTTTCATGTACGTTTATATTAACCCTGCTGGATCAGCTGGTGCTGTTTGTTTCTGCATGTTGCAAACAGGGAAATAGCAGAGTGCCCTCTGGTGGCTAAACTATGCAACGTCAATGCCCGTAACACAGTTGAAGGGTGTTTCTCCAGTCTCTCGTTTACACTATTCATTCTAATTTATCCGCAGCTATATATGCCAACACCCATTAGCAAGTAACTAATATAAATAAAGTGGCTGTGGTCTGACAGACAATGAATGATGCCCTCATTCACACCTACATCTGATTTAGAATCGGTAGTTAACCTAAAAGTACGCCTTCTTAGGTCTCGTGAGAGAACCCATGCAGATACTGGGAGAACAGCGTGGATTCAATCCTAGGATGTTCTTGCTGTGAAGTCAGAGTGCCAAACACTGTATCATACTAATTATTAAAATATCAAAAATCTAAATGTTATGACTGACTAAAAAATATAAAGGATTAAAGTGAGCATGGGAATCTTCACTTTAACAACTTCTGAAAAACATAACAAAAACAAAAACTAAAAACTAAAAAGCTAGAAAAGAAATTCAAAAATTTGTCTTTTTATTGAAAATTATGGGATGAAAATGCAAATAAGAAATCTGGACGTCATTAGGAAAGAGGATCATGTTTTCTCTCCAGCCTCTCTGACAGGTTCATGGGCTGTGTGCTGTCCTTCATAGCACCCTAGTTCAATAAACCTAATACCATTATCAGTGACAGTCAATTAAACATCTAAATGCCAATTTCTGAATGCTTTATGCTACGGCACAGAGGGCAATTGAAGATCGTTGGCCATTGACTGATTGAATATGCTTTGGGGGAAATATTGAACTAGAGACACACTGAAAACATGCTTCATTTCTCTAGATGTAACCTTTGTAGTATCGCCTTCTTCTTCTTGCCCGCACATACGTTGCTTTTTTTCAATACAGCTGTCATTACGGGCTCATTTTGTGGATGAAAAAAAGGTCGTTTTTCTGGTCTCGCCGCAGCGTGGTATACAGAAAGTTTTGTCTCGCGAGGCGGCCCCACTGCCCGCAAAGACAGGCCGCGGCAAACAGCACAAGTAAGAAAGGGCAGAACAAGACGAAGACGGATGAAAAGGTTGTATCATGTGTTTGCTTTATTGAGAGGGAACACTGGTGAAAATTTCTGTCACATTGTATTGACACAGCAGGGAGTGGGAGAAAGGAGAAGCAGAAGAGGGGCTGAGCGATACAGAGAAGAAACAGTGAGAAGGAGGAGTGTTTGTTCTCTTTTTCTTCCCTCCTCAGCCTCAGACTTTTCCCTCCCTTTTTGTCCATTTGATGGTGTATGTGCTTCTGTGTGTGTGTGTGTGTGTGTGTGTGTGTGTGTGTGCGTACACAGTCTCTGGCACACTTGAATCTTTTACTGATTACTTCGCACACGTCACGTCTTTTTGAAGGGCTTTTAACGCTGGAGGATTATCAGGCAGTCGGGCGCTTTTTAACCCTTTTTCTGCCCTCCCTGCTGCAAGCAGGCAGTTGATGAATGCTTCAATGACGTCCCCATTCCAAAAACTTTGACATGCACTTTTTTCTAATCTTAACGACAAATTAATACACAGTTATTAAGCAACAGGACGTCCTCATGTTACTCGACGCGGCTGTTATACACCCCGTTGTTGTCTTCTCCTGTTCACAGTTCAAATAGGAATTGAAAATGCTGCATGAACAGAGAACTATCGAGCATCATTGGCATCAGCAGTCATGCTTAATATATTGTTTTCACTTGTTTTGATACGATTTTTTGTGTCTCTATATACTGATTACACATTAGCAGCTCCTTTTTGCAATGCAGTGCAAAATCAAAGGCAAAAAGCCTGAAAACCCCCCAATAGATACATATTTAACGTTCAATCAAATGAAGATCATTTCATGTGTCTGAGATGAGACCTAACGCACAAATTTGTAAATTTGCACCTAATTGACAGCCTTGCAATTACTGGCACTGCAGATGTCATTCGTTGACTTCAACTTGAGGACATTTTCGAGATCCTTCCTCCTAGAAATAATAGCGAAATCTCGAAGCCTGGATTTTTAAAGCTTTTGATTAAAGACGGAAGATTTGTCAAGTTTAGTGGGGGCGTAGGGGAGTGACCAAATTAAATACGGGAAATGAGACAATGCCTTTCTGCTTGCTCACATGTGTCATCTCTAAGGTGGTCGTGTGTTTTGTCTCCGCTCCCTCCTTCTCCTCCTCATGTTTTCCTCTGTTTTATGTGTGTGTCCTGCTCATCCTTTTCCATTCAAACCCCCGTTTACCATGACAATAGTTGCCCTGCAGAGACCCTCTCCCATGTATAGCCCGACCACCGCTACTGGCAGGAGCCCATTCAATCCCACAACTCGACTCAGGCTATAAAGACCCTGGCAAGACCAACCAGGCCCCCCTGTAAATGGTCGAAACCACACTTGTTCTGTCTGTTGGCTATACTATCAGGGAGAGGAGGCAGGGTGGTAGAGCAATTGGGTTTAAATACTTGGCTTTGTCAGGGGTAAAAAGGAGGCGTTCAGCTTTATGTGCCCAACAGTATAGAGCTGCAGATTGAATGGACAGGAAAACTGTTAAGGACAAACTGTCAAGTGTTTACTTTGAAAAGGAGGAACAAAGGAAATGGTGTATGACCAGATTGTTTCAAGATGAGATGTGATCATGTGAGCTTATGTGCTAATTTACTCTCAGAAACCTTTATTATGCTGTATAACAAGTACTGGGGTTACCTTTTTAACTATGTGACCGTTCGCATCTAACTTGAAATGTCAGAGAAAGTCCCAAATTATTAGCTAATCTTGTTTTAAAGGATGAGCTAAGATTAGCTAAGATTAGCTAAGATTAGCTAACTAGCTAAATGATGTCTACTTTTCATGTACACATTAATCTATCTTCTGACTTTCAGGGAAATTTGAACTCATTACCAACTTTTAAAGACAGTAAAACGACAGATGGAGTTGCCTTTTATAACAGTATATAACCAGTAAGGAAAATATGGATAAAAACTTGGTCCCTCAAGTCAGGTAAAAAGAGGCCTCAAAGCCCCTTCTTAATGAAGTTAAACAGCTACAATGCACACTAAAACATAATTTCTTTGTACCCTTTCATCAATTTAGACTTATTACAAACTTGCATATGACTACTGTATCCTTACGTTCTTTTGCTTACCATGTATAAGTTTAAAAAAATACTGCTATATTAGTGTTGCCTACAGTTTTTCTTGCTTACTTACTATTCAAGATTTGTTGAAAACTATAATTTACTTACTGTTGCTTGGTGACTGCACCGAATTATTTGGTAGCTGCGGTGACCAACTCCTTCAATCGCAGTTTGATTACATGAGTCACCTGTTGGAAGGCAACCTGGCTCTAAATGATCATGGCCAGAATGACTGCAGTCTCTCAGATTTGCAAGGTTTGCAAATAATCACAGTCTAGTCTTTAAACACAAACTTGACTGCAACTTTTTTGCAACAATTTTTTTGTAGCGGGGAACTGTACTCAGGTTGCTAACTGCTCGAATTCCTGTTGTATTCCTACATAAAAGCAATGAATCTCTGTAGACAGCGACAGATTTGCTGTGTTTGCTGATTTTTCACATTTTGTGATCTTGTTGCCATTTTATTGCCATCTTGACCAGTATTACCATGTATAGACGCATTACATAGTAATGTGTTGATGTAACATTTCAGTAAAACTTACCTTTTTGTTCCTGCACACCTGTAGCACAGTCGCGTGATTTCAGTTCCTGCACTGGGAAGAGGAAAATTGTGGGTTTTTGAAAAACCTTTTTAAAACTCAAATAAATATTTTCCTGTCACGTTATCTTTTTAATTACACATTTGTCACTGTCTCACACTCACATCTATGCATTAGACAAATGTAAGTCTATCATTCTTATTTTTTAGGGGCTTGTATTACTGGGCACCATGGGTGAACTGCTAGTGTCAATGCTTTAGGTCATTTTTACAAATCTTTCCTAAAATGCTCTGAGCAAAATGAGTTACAGCTGCAGAAAAGAAGTCAATTCAAAATCCAGCTTGCCTTAAAAATGCAGCCTGACAGTCTAAAATGAGGACGTTTGAAACTGTAATGTACCCACTGATTCTGGAGGTCATTCTGTTTTGTGCAGATGATTGCCAAATTATAAGAAACGCAGTCATAAAATGTTGCCCGCTCTCTTTGGTGATACTTGGAGGTCATACGGGTTAGCAGGCAACTGTAGCCTCTTTAGCAGAAGCCATGTATGATTGCTCCCCATCTGAAGAGCTGCAAATCAGTAATTTACTTGTGGGGCTTTTGCAAGGTCTCCATTTGATTGGGCAAGCTGTGTTTTGTGTGTGTGTGTGTGTGTGTGTGTGTGTGTGTGTGTGTGTGTGTGCATGCCTTAGACCTTGGGAGGGCTGGCTGTGCAAGTCCCAGCTTGCCCCAGCGATGCCACACAGCCTGTCAGAAATGAAAGATAATGGCAGCCTACAGAGGGGAAATGTACGACATACACCAGTAATTCTTATGAGAACAAATACACAGCCAGCTGTAACACAAAAGCTGTGATATATGATCCAGCCACACTTACTGGCCTTTTTTTATCCTGTTACAAATCTGCGATTATCTCTCTAGAGAGAGAGAAAGAGCTGAGAAAAGAAAGAACAAGGCATTTATCTGGAGGAAGAGTTGCATCCAACCGTTATTGACGGACGCAGGTGACCCACAGTCAACAGATTGCAGTGTTTAAGATTAAACAGCTGACAAGTACTGCTTGTGTATCAGTGTGTGTGTGTTTGACTGTGTGTGTTCACTGACCTCACACAGCCAAACACCTATAAAGAAACAGAGCACAAATGCCTACAAATAAGCAATGAGAGGAAAGAGATTGTCGTTGATTTTACCTTAATCCTTTTTAGAGGGACGACAGAAGTTGTCGCAGAAGTTGTGATCAATTGGAGGCACCAGGTCGGATGTGGGATTTTCCACCAATTTGACCCAGGAAGTGTCACTTTTGTCTCTAGACTGAATCCTCTGAGCTGTCAGAGGCCAGTTAGCCAATTACATGATCCTGGTATACAGTAACAAAGTAACGAAGAAGAAAACCAATCAATACTATAGCTCATCAATGTTAGAATTTTCAAGCAAGTGTCAGAAATACAAAGCAAGGGAGTTTTAAAGATTAAAGCAGCATGGCTGGTGATAGTGTTTGGTCTGAACTCATCTTATGGATGAGTTCATGAAGCTGTGCCAAAAATATTCATGAGATGCCGAATTGCCTGTCAAATTGTATCTCCGAAAGGAGAGGCTCTGATTTGTTGCTCTGTGGAGAGATAATGGGAGCAGATGAGGAATAAGAGCGATGGGATGTTAAGACATTTCAAGAACTAAAATTGGGATTGAGCTTGATTTGGATTGTGATCATCGGAAGCTGAATGCATTTTCTTTGCATAAATTTGCAACGGAGATAAACATACAGTATCTGATCCAGTTTTGTGGTCGTCCTGCTATAAAAAAAACAAAAACAAAAACCCAAAAACCCAAAAACTGAAGTGAAGTTTTACATTAAAAAAACAAATAATCTGCTGCTTAAATAAAACTAAAATGGGTGAATACAACCACATTGTGTCTTTATTAATGGAATAGAAACTGAGCCAAAAAGCATTTTATGTGATGTTATTAATCTGTCATGTGGCAAACATTAAATCCTGCTACAGCATTTCAGTCAGGTTGAGGTCTGGACTTTGACTGGGTCATTTCAGCACCTTTATTCTTTTCTTTTTCAGCCACGCTGTAGTAGATTTACTGCTGAGCTTGGGACCATTGATCTGTTGTATGATCTAATTTCTACCAAGCTTTAGCTGTTGCACACATTGTCTCACATTAGACTGTAGAATATTTTCAGCATACAGAGTTCAAGGTTGACTCAGGGATTCCAGGTGCTGTGGCTACAAATCATCGCTCCTTCACAGCTGATGTGACGTTTTTGTGCTGATGTGTTGTGGCTGTTTTTCACTGTGCATTATAATCGGAAATCTCCACTTTGGTATTCTTAGTCCATTGTTCCAGAAGCCTTGTATTTCATTCGGGTGCAACTTTGCAAGGTTAAACCATGCTGCCATGTTCTCTTTTAAGAGGAGAAGCTTTCTCCTGGCAACCCTTCCAAACAAGTCCTACTTGTTTAGTCTTTTTCTAATTGTGCTGTCATCTTTAACATTTAACATACTAACTGAGGCCTGCAGAGCCTGAGATGTAGAGATGTAGCTCTTGGGTTTGTTGCAGTTTGACAGAGATGGGCAGTAACGCGTTACTGTAATCTGATTACTTTTTTGAAGTAACGAGTAAAGTAAGGGATTACTATTGCATTACTGCATTACTAAAACCGTGATTTTTTTTGCGAGAATGTCTCATGACAGTGACGTAAGCGAGTGCGACGTTTGTGACAACAGCTGTGTGCAGATCAACAATGGATCATATATCGAGTGCGGGAGAGAGTATGAGCGTGCAGCGTTTAAAGCATGGAAGTACTGACCTTACTTTGAGTTTGATTCCATAAAAAGTGACAAAAACATTAGTGTCCATTGTGCGTGGAAAGAAAACTTATTTTTACAGCGAAAAAAACCCCCTAAACAAGCACCGAGTGCGCAACGACGTAATGGGAAATTTACAGAGAAACTTGTGGATTCTTACATTGACCGCTGCCATACACCTGCACCAGGGCACACCTCCGCCTACCCCACTCCTGCTTTACACCTGAAAATAGAGCAAAAGGACCGCTAGTCTTTGATTTTATTTATTTTCTGCTGTGTTTTACTTGCATCTATTTGAAAGAGTGAGTGTAAACACAAAAAATATTTTATTTTATGTGCTGGAATGTGCAGAAAATAGGTTTAAGTGTTAAAACTAATTTCTTCAAGTCAGAGAATGGTCCATATAATTTATTTTTTACTTGATGCATAAAGTTAAAAGATTAAAACTGATAAAACAAGTTTAAAAAAAGAGACTTTTCCATTTGAAAAGGGAAGAATAGCATCAGTAGTTCAATAACGATGTAATTTCTGTCAAATTTCATAAATGTAAGCTATACACTGTTAAAATTAGCCCAGTCTTATCCCCCCTGTGAAAACTTTATTTATTGACAGGTACAGGTGTAGTAAATGACTTAATAAAAAAAAAATCATCATTTAAAAACTGCATTTTGCATTTACTCTGGTTATGTTTGATTAATATTAAAACTCGCTTGATGATCTGAAACATGTAAGTGTGACAAATATGCCAAAAATTAAGAAATCAGGAAGGGCATAGGATGTGAACAAGTGGCCTCAAGCCCAAGTGATGGACTGTGATGTGCTTAGTTCCTTCAAGTACCACAATCAAAAGAAGAACTGAGGACATGTCAGATGGTACAGATGGTTTTTTACGCAGGTATGATGATGGCGTGCTTTGTGTGCAAAATGTTTGCAAAGCAGTCACTTAGAGAACGAAACAATTAAAATGCTCAAGTTTTGTTTGGATCAAGAATACCAGCTGCACTGGTTTTACTTTCACCACGTGTCCATATCCTTCACATATGCTGAGTCGTAATGGCCCCATAACACCATCGTGACTGACTGGTAACAGCCAGCAGCTGCTCCTCAGTCCGGGCAGGTCCAGGCTTGCCTTGTTCAATGATTATTCCTGCTTGTCTTACACTGGACACAATGGCCCCTTCCTCTTAGCCTCGCACAGCTATTGACCCAGTGCTAACCAATTGGAACAGAATGAAACGAGCGGGGTAACCAAACCGTTTCATTAAGAACAATAAGAGAAGTGCGATGTGGGAGAGCCACATTCCTGATGTCTGTAATGACTGCGTATATTAGTGGAAATGTGACAGGCTGTTGCCATTCTCATTCACCTCACAGAACTACGCAGTGCTTTAGTGGATACTTGGCACTGTCACATCATTCAAGCCTGTGACATACTAGATAGTAAGGATATAGTAATGATATCTCTGCAATAACTTTAAGGTACTTTGTTAAAGTCCGGGGCACTATTTAGAAATAGATTTACTTTTTATATCCAAGACAGGGATCTAGTAGCTCCCTTATTCATTCATTTATTCAAATTTTCCAGAAATTGAGCATTTGGTTTGTTTGGTTAGTTAGCAAATCCTACCATGTCAGCTGATCTCAGTTCCTGCCCACATCAGCTGAAGGCTCAGCTGATACCCTTCTGTACATATGTCTGGCAAATCTCATAGCAGTTACAGCACCTGTGCAGGCCGCTTTGCAACCCACATCCAATTCAGCTTTTAGTCCTCTACCATTATCATATCTGTTGTTCCATCATATCATGGATGATATTCCATCATATCATGGATGCCTCCTCTTTTCTTAGTGGAGGTTATGTTTCCTAAAATAAACTTAAAACCAGTGGTGGACCATTATGTCTTTGTTCTGGACACTGCAGATCTTCTGCCTCAATTTCACCTTATCCCTAGCATCCCTAGCGCCAACGGTCCACATGTCTTCCTCCACTACATCCCACAACTTCCTCTGAGGTCTTCCCATTTTCTCTATATTGACTATTCTTTGTCCAGTATATCCACTATCCCTCCTCTGCACATGTCCAAACCATCTCAGCTTTGCCCCTCTACACCAAAATCCTAAAAAACAGTAATATTCCAGCAGCTGGAGCGCCAAAATAATACCATAAAATAACAGAAAATAACTTTCTCATAAAAATATGGTTATTTTCAGTAATGACAATACAGTTTGTTGCCCTAATTTTCCATGGGATTTTGCCTTTTTCAAGTGCTTTTAAACATTAAATTAGGAACAATTTAATGTGATTAAACAATGAAATTACCTATAAACAAGGTCAATGAATGCAGCAATATGAATAATAATACTTAAATGTACAGAAATATACAGTTAACAGTTGGTTTAAATAATAATGGCTTGCATTCATATAGTGCTTTATGAGACCCTCAAAGCACTTTATAATTCCCCTCTGGCCATCACCAGTAGGTGGTAGGTGAAGTGTCTTGCCCAAGGACACAACGACCGAGAGTGTCCTCAAACCGCATCCTTCTGATTGCAAGGCAAACTGCCAACTCTTGAGCCACGATCACCCTAAATAACAATGATAATAATAATTATTTGATGTAAAAAAAAGTTTATACGAATCATTTTATATATTTTTCCATTACATTTAACAGTTCAATCTTTCAAATAACGGACAAATATTTGTGAAATTATGATGCATTTGTGAATGTATTTTAACAATCTAAATATGCATATGTACAGGCAAATACATTTAAAAAACAAGATAATTATGTTTTATTACATTTACAGTGATTTTACGTTAATTTACATTTGAAATGTAAGATCACAGTCTATTTATGTGAATTTAATGATATTCTAGAAAAACAGTACAAAACTGTGAAATACACAGTAAACTACTTTTATATTACAATTTGTTTTTCAGTGTAATTTAGTCTCCAAACCGCTCAACCCGAGTTGTCCCTCTAATATACCATCTTGTAAACCTTCTCTTTCACTCTTGCTGCTATGCTTCTGTCACAAATCCCCCCTGATGCTTTACTCCACCCTGACCACCCTTCACCTCCCTTGTACACAGTCCATTGTTGGCGTAATACTACAAATTTCAGTTTACAATTGCTGGGCAGATCAAATTTAACGGCACAATGACAGAACAGCACTTTACATGTATACACACTTCAGCATTGTTTTTTTTGTTTGTTTGGCAAACACAAGCACAAATCTTTGCATAAAAAGCAAAATAAGGAAAAAGAAGAGGACGTGGTTAAACAGCTGAGTCACAGATTGGCTGGCTTTCTTTCTTGCAGCTCAGCGTTGATTCCAAACTGCAGTTTAATGAAAAGTTTGTATGAACTATTAGAGGGTTTTTTTTAGTAAGAAGAACAAATATATTAAATAGGTGAATTGAATATGATGATATAGATCCATCCTTTTATTTATAGCTTTTAAGATTCGTTTGAAAAGGGACTGCTGGTATAATTATTGCTTCCATAGCATCCATCCTATATGTAATACACTGATGTTAGTACTGAATTTCTCTAAATTTTATTTTGCAAATGTACTATTTTATTTACTGATGAAAAAACTGTGTTAATGGGCTGCACATTGGCTTCAAATCATTTCTATTGTCTTGTTAATATTTAAACCAGGACAGAACAGGTCAAGCTGCTATGTTAACCTTTCCATAGCCGTTCTCACTGTTGCTTCACAGCTGTTAACTCAACTGTGTAAACCATGTCTGTCTAAGTAGTTTTTGCACTTATGGACAGAGGCAGTGAAATAGTTGCTGCACATTTAAAATTTGCATCAGAGTCTGCAGGAGACAACTGGGTTAGATGTTGGGTGTTCACAGAGACCAGCTCAGAGACCTGGCTTTGCATTCTGGGTTTGGGCAATGATCCCATGGTGGATTTGTGTTTCCAAGAAGCTACCAACGGTGTTTCTGCCTCTTGGCAGAAATCTTAGTCCTTGTCCTCTTCTTCCCTTTTTGCCTCTAAAGTGACCGCCTATAGGATTCTCACTTGACATCATGTCCATATTGCTTGAGATCTGAAACGGCCACCTGTTGTTGGAGAAAAATATGGATTTCCTAACTGAGGGACACTGGTTCCTGGAGGTTGCTGGTGTCATTACTCTAAAAAAATAGATGTATTACACACATTACACAGAACACTTTTCTTAAAAGTAATTCAGTACGTTACTCAATTATTTCCAGGTCTGTTTGCTGGACATTCACTCAGCTGTAACATCACATAACATGCCTAGCTTAGTGTCTGCATGCTTTCTGCGCAGATGCTTGCAAAGAGCCAAAGTTGTGTTAGCAGCATAATGCAGTTGTTTCTGTCCTGGGTGCAGTTTGCACTTTAGCATTGCGCTCTCATCCTTTTGTGCAATAAAAATAAAAGTCATGTCCCTATCCACACCGTAGACTGCAGCACTGCTTTCCTCCTCTGGCACAAGAACTCAAATCAGCTGATTGTAGTGCAAGTGCAAGAACCAATAAGCAGAATCAATCGGTAAGCAGACTAACAATTCCAAGAAATTGTTTGTTACTTTAGAAAGACAATGCACCACTTACCTATCTAAAGCATCAAAACCAATGTTAGCGCATGAAGTCTGGACTCCATTTACAGCTGCTCAGCACTATAGGGGTGTGCTGCAACAAACTAGAGATGCAGCCCTAAATCACTTTCTTTATATTTGCAAGAGTGTGCACTTGCAGATGACCACGCTCTCTTAATACGCTTTGAGCTTTGCTTTCATTTTTGGGAAGGGACTTGCTGTTCAGAGGCATTTGGTATATGCTACTAGTATATCAGTTACTCTATAAACATAAGTGGAAAAGAAAAGTTTAACAATGCTGCAGCATGCAACAAGGGGATATTGTTACTAGAAATTTGTTATAACTTTCTTCACAGTGTGGATAGAAAGCATCATCGGGTTACAAATGATGTTTGGTTCAGAATGTAGCTGTGTATATGTAATGTAATTCCTCTGATGCAATGTGTGTTACAGTGTAAGTGTTATTGTTATTTTTTTGTCACAGTTCAGTTGTGGAATATTACAACATATAACCTAAATAATAGGGGTCCTAATAAAGTTCCTTGAGGAGCACCCACTGATGACTTCATGTCAGCCCACTTAGTGCACGGTTAATTTTAGCACGCTTTTCTATTTTGCTTTTGAACGTTCTCTTCTCTTTCCCCTCCTCCCGTGTGTACTGTGTGAACATCACATAACAATTCCATGAAAATGAATCCAGTGAGACGTAACCTACACACAGGGGGGAGCACAGGAAGGAGGGGGTGGGTGGTCACAAAAACATGGACACGCAGAGCGAGGAGAAGAAAGAGAATTACTAACCATCGGAGAGAGTCTGAGAGAGGAGGAGAGGAGAGGGAGAGAGCATTGTCAGAGTGATCACTAATGAGGTACGTGCATGTCGGTGCACCTATGTGTGAGTGTTTGTTTGTTTGTGTGTGTATGTGAGTGTGTGTGTAATTAGTGACTGTGAGCCCATGAGTGCAGGATAAGAGCAAGTCTTCAGGGCGGCTGGAGGACACATGGCATAGAAGGGGAGGATTGTCCTCTGGAGATGACAGAGAGGTGTGTGTGTGTGTGTGTTCGTGTGTGTGCGCGTGTGTGTGGACGGTGTTGCACCACTTTGATATTATTTGGCACAACTATCAACAAGATAATGTTGCATATAACAAAGTCCATTAAGAAACTAATGTCAAACCCAGCCCACAATTTCATGGAAAACATGAAACAAGACACACACAGACACACACACACACAGACACACGCAGACACACGCACGCACATATATGTGCATGACTACTTGTTTGGAAGGTCTGTGACCACTCGCAGTCAGTTGCCACCCTCATCTTGAGTGTATCAAGATGGCAATAAAACAATCATTTGCTATCAGCCTGCTATGAGTTTGCAACTGAATGGGGTCAAGTCGGCAATTATATGCAGTCTGTGATGATACGGCAATTAAATGTGATACATTGGCAAAGAGCAGGCACAGAAATTTGCATGAACTAACTCATATTCAGAGTCCATTCAGAACCTCATTGATTTGAAGCAGAAATTCAAATATTTTTCCAAGATTGGTGACATCACATAGGTGCTCTGCAACCTAGCTTTTATGCAGAAATGTAACCAAAATGCAACCAGATGGCAACCTATTGCAAACAGACACGCTGCATATGAGTTGCACTTAGCAGCGTAGGCTGACCGACCGCAGCGTGTTGCCAATCATCAAGCAATCATCAGTTTTTTTCTAGTTGCAAGGAGTTTGCTATCTTATTTTTGCTCTGGTGTGACTGAGCCATAATGGATCCAAGCTTTAAAGAAATGCAAATGAGCTACAGCTATAGTTGCAAATAGACAAGCTGGAACATTAGTACAAAAATGTCACTGTGGATACACATCTTACAGTTTCAGAGAGCAGAGATTGTCTTATAACCTGCACGTGCTTGATGTTTGTGAAGCTCGCAGATTAAGCAGCTACTAGATAAAGATTTACAGTGAATACACACACACACACACACACACACACACACACACACACTAGCGGGAGAAGGTTTTTCAGCATTAGTCCAGGTGGTGTATGGGACCATGTTGGGGGAGGGTGCTATAACATTACTCTCCATCAGCTCTGACATAGGTGGGATCATCAGCCAGGTGTGTGCAAGCCCTGCGGTACAGGTACACCTCCCCCACCTCTCTCTCTCTCTCTCTCACACACACACACACACACGCACACATATAAATACAGCCACCCCTCCCTTGCCCACTTAGTAGACTCCTTCACCTGATGGCCAGGGTGCTGAGTCGGAGGAGTCTGTGTGTATTATTATGTGTTCCAGGCACAATGAAGAGAGAGGGTCTGTCAGTTGCCACCTGTTGGCCAGCTGTCAGGGTCCCATTTCAGGGTCATCTTTCCACGCAGTAGTTACATCTATCTATCTATCTATCTATCTATCTATCTATCTATCTATCTATCTATCTATCTATCTATCTATCTATCTTACCTGCAAGTGACATAAGTTTAATTTACTCCTATCAGGCCCGAAAAACCAACCAACCATTACGACACTACACAAGGAGGTGGAGGAAGAGGAGGTGGGGGGAGGTTCAGGGAGCACCGAAGGGGTATCTAAATGTGTCTCGTTTGATGCTGATCAATGGGTCGCAGATACCACCCTCTTCATGTTACATTACCATCTCTATGGGAGCCTTGATGGAGAGTTTGAGGGGTGGGGGTGTGCAAAATGGATGGATGGACTAGAAAAACCAAATGATGAATGAGTGATGGAAAAAGGGAGGCATGAAATGAGCATGAGGTGGAGGAGGAGGTGGACGTGACAGGGGTTGGATTGGAGAAGGGATAGGTGCAGAAGTGTGTGTGCGTGTTTTGCGGGGGCGGGGGGGTCGTGAGAAGGGAGAGATAATTTCCTCTGAGGAGTCTGAGTGGTGAGGTTGGGATGGGGAGGTGGGCAGGGTGGTGGTTGTTGTTGGGCGGGGGGGGTAATGGCTTTGGGTGCTGCCTTAATTACACCAAGCAGCCAGTAGATGACAGAATGAGATTATTTTTCAGGAATTGTACGCAGGGTCATTAACTTGTCACTATTAGTTGCTCAACCATACAGCATAGACACAACACAGAAAAAGGAGATCATAGGAGACGTCTTATAGTATAAAATCACAAATCACCACAAAGTTTTAGTTTATGAAATTTAAATAAGCCCATAGAGAAAAAGGAGGTTGAACTAGGCGCCTTCTTCGTGTGAGGCAACAGTGTTACCCATTTATCCACCCACTGTGCCACCATGCAAAGAGTCCAAACAGTTCCAACTGTAGAAAGTGTGCAAACAAAGCAGTTCAGTGATTTTTTATCTACTTATAGTGCTAAAGTTTTATTTCACTTAAATGCTACGTATAAAAATCTCAACTCGGTTACTGGCAGTCTCGACTTGATCAACGTATAATCAAATTAATTAAAAAAAAAAAACACTGCAAGTTAACACAATCTGCTGGTGATTACAAAACAACAAACAAACAAAAAACAGCCTTTGGAACAATAGGTTTGGGGTTTGAATCCTGACCACGGCATGCCTCCAGTAACTGTCCCCTGGCTAAGTCCTTCATGCTACTCAAGCTTACTTTGGGGTATGATTGAGAGACACATAACTGAAGCTATACCGGCTCAGTTGTTGAGGAACCAGGACACCACACCAGGCAGGTCTCCAGATACAGGGTGTGCAAAGATACCCCTGAGACTATCCAGCACATAACAGCAGGGAGCAAGAGGCTAGAAGCAGGGCATACATGGAACACCAGAACCAAGTGGCTGGCATAGTAAAGGGGAAAATGGGAGTCAAAATGGAAGATGGCCCTAGAAGTTCCACGGGATCTTTGCTTGGTTATGGTCAACCACCCTAGGTTGACCATAACCAAGCAAAGATCCCGTGGAACTTCTAGATACAGACAGACAAACCAAGTGATAGTGATAGAAAGTGACAGCAAGATCAGGAAGAAGGAAGAGGAGAAGCTGGGGAAATAGGGTGGAGGGTGAAGGCAACAGTGGTCTCAGTGGTAATCGCAGCAGTCGGGGCAGAAACCCCAAACTGGGCCAGTGTCTCCAGATCCCCGGAACATCCAAGATCTCGGTCCAGAAGAGCGCAGTCGTAGGAACAGTAAAGATAATGCGCAGGAGTGGGGAACTTTCTTTTTTTTTATGCATTCATATATAATTATTATTTGTTTGTTTCTTATAATTACAATTCAATTTAAAGTCCATTTAATTACTGGGGAATTACACCCTTGCACAGGCTGTATTATGAAGCATTACTGTTTTTTCTTTCATGCTTGCAGAACTGGCTTAAAGCAGCTAATCAAGCCGGATTTTGATCAAATATGAGATTTTTAGATCAATTAATTAATTGTCAATTAATTAATCCTGCATTCCTGACCCAATTGCATATTAATAATATTAAGAGAATAGGACAACAATTATCACAACACCAAAGTCAACTCCAGCTAGTCGTACAAAGACGACTTCTGCTCCATTGTGTATGCAGATCAGTGTTGTCTGTGTTTGTGCCGTTTGTCCTCTCAGCTCCTCTCTAGCATAAGTGCGCACTTATTTAGAGTCAATTACAGACAAGACTTAATGAATGCCAGAGCAATCACACGTGTGTATGTGCATGCAAACGCCAGCATGTGCGTGTGTCCGTGCGCGCTCAAAGAGAGGAGGAAGAAAACGTCGGCGTCAACAAGCCCATCGGTGCAACACGCGGTGAGCATCAGGGGCCGCAATAAGCGCTCTGCACGCTGATAAACCTTCTGCTTGAATTAATGACATTCAAATCCCCGAAAACACCACAACAGCATTGCTGTAATTTGAGCTTCGCACCCTCAGCGGCGGTCATGTTGCACCCCAACCTGTAAGTTATTGGTCTCGGTTTGCCATCTATTGGCCGTTCCCCAAACGCAGCAAGACTTCTATTTGTCCGGCTCTGACCAGTGTTAAGAAATTAGCCATCAGTATTTAATGGTGTTTATAGTTTCAGTGTAAAAGGGCACTATTATCATTGTCGGCTTACGTTATTGCACTCACAAGGCATCACATCTGATTTGATTCTTTCTGCGTGCCCAAGAGAGGGTTACTGATTATCTGACAAACCGAAAAGGTCAGTTTATATGCCAATTTCATTATGATATACCATACTCAGAATTTTAAAAAGAATCACTTCTGTTAGCAGTAACATAAAGTAAAATATCTATATTCACTGAAACAAAAAAAAAAGTGTCTTTGAATTCTGTGTGAGTGATTAATGATGTTAATGTATTAAAAACACAACTTCAAAGTTAAGAAATAAATGTGCAAAATGACAGAAAATGATCTGGTAGCTCATTGGCCAGACTGTCCTGTAATTATAAAACAAAGTTTCTGTGTTAACTCACAGAAAATGGCCTTTTTTGTGTATTTGTTGTAAATAAATATACATTTACATAGTCAGTAGTGAAAAAACAGGAACTTTTTTGTTATTTTATTGTTTATATTACTTGATTACTGTGGTGCAATATGAGCAGCTGTGGTGGTGGGGATGGGGCAAAAATGCGGCTTTTCCAAAGCCATTCAGCGGACCAGATTGGAGTCTTTTCCAGGCCAGTTCTGCCCCTGGTTGTCAACCGTGGTCTAAAATGGGGAGGGGGAACTCCAGGCTTCAACGGCTGGAGTCCTGCAGGTTTTAGATCGCACCCTGGGTCAACACACCTGAATCAAATGATTAGTTCATTACCAGGCCTCTGGAGAACTTCAAGACATGTTGAGGAGGTCATTTAGCCATTTAAATCAGCTGTGTTGGATCAAGGACACATCTAAAACCTGCAGGACACCGGCCCTCGAGGCCTGGAGTTCCCCACCCCCTGGTCTAAAAGATCTGTGCGAGACACAGTCATTCATGACAAAAACCACAGACACAGTGGGCTCCAGTGGTGCAGTCTGGTAGCGTGGAGTACTAACTTATGAAGCAATGCTGAGGTTGTGAGTTTAAGCATCAGTCTCTGGCTATCTGAGAACAGACAACACACAGTCACGGATTTTGTCCTCTTGTGTTCATTGCCAGGTAGCTAAAACGCCACCACTTTTAATAAAACACACACACATACACAAATTCACCTTTTAACAGCTTTCTACAATTGAGCGCATGAACCCACCTGTTTTTGTTGTTGTTTTTTGAAAACATATATATATATATATAAAAAAAGAGGTGAATATTAAAAAAACAGAACATCCATTTGTGACTGGAGTGCTTTAAAGGCTGTGGTTTCCAGAGTGGTAAACAAATAAACAAAAATGGCATTCCAGCCTCCAAATACTGAAGTAAAAAACATATTTGACATGATTTGTGTCTGAAAGCAGTTTCCACAGACATTAAAGTCAGAGGCTGTGCTGTATCAGTAAGGCACGCTGATGAATTTAGAGCCTCGTGTCCTTAGAGTTCACGGCAGAGCGTCCAGGAAGCTGTGACTGCTGGGTAAAAAGTACCAAATAAAACTTCCATATGGCCACTAAGGTGTACCGTTACTGGCCAGTGCAAGTGGACATTGATTAGCCCAGGACAACATCAGTCACACACAGATCAGTTATTAGTCCATTGTTCTCCTTGTTTCCATGCATATTGATATATTCAGTCAAACTCCTAAAGGCTTTCATGCATGATGTTTTGTATATTGAAAAAATACATCTGGAATTCACCAGTCCGTACAAAATCTAGAAATACTGATGGTTTTATGAGTCGTAAGTGCTACCAAGCACCATTTCACACATCCTATCTTATCAGTGGACATCAGCTTGGACTCCAAGGACTAACAGTCAGAGGAGGTGTGCGTTTAGGTCGTACTTCTCGCAGAACTTGTCTGTGATGGGGATGCAGGTGAGGTACTCGCACCAGTCGCACTTCACGGGGTAGATGTAGAAGAGAACGGCCAGAGCGGAGAACAGACCCAGGAAGATCAGCAGGAAGACGCAGATTTGGACTCGCTTTCGGTACATATCGGAACGGCCGAAACTGGTGGGTGAAAAAAACAACAACAAAACAACAGTGACATCATTACTTCCCTCAGAGAACTGTCATTGTTTCGCATCAAACCTCTTAAATCATGAAAGACATAAAGGGAGTGAAAACTGCATATAGACGGAGGTCAGACTGAGGAAACGTTCAGTCAAAGGAAAGAATAAAGAATCTAGAGGTAAGCCAAGTGAATGCTAAGCTAAGCTAACTAGCGCCAGCTTAATTTAGCTTTAAATATAAAGTGGCAACAGTTTTCAGTCTCTTCAATTTCCACAACATGTGAACCATTCCTTTCATTTCTTTATATTTTGCTTCCAAGGAGTCAGACCTTCCTTCAGCAATAGTCCTCCAGGCTTTCTGAAGGTCTTTCAAAGCTTTTCTTTGGACACTGACTGCTTTTTCACTCGTATTCAGAATCTGTTTTAAACTGTATCTTTAGGCACTTTGTTACTAGCAGCCTGTCTTAAAAAACATAGAAAAGATAAAAGAAAAGAGGAAAGGAGAAGTAGTAGAAGCAGATAAACAGTAGATGAAAGCGTTTAAGAGATGCATCTGGCCCTTCAGTTAATCCCTCTACTCCATCAGACAACACTGAGGTATGCTAGCTATAAGAGCTACACAAGAACTGGACTGAACACACATAAAAGTGCAGTCACATTTTGACCTACCATGTAATACCACCTAGAAAGCATCTGATTAGCAGCTGCTTCATTTCTTAGCATCAAAATAGCCTCGAATGTACTGCCAATGCAGTAAAGCCTGGATAGAAAAGCACACAGAGCAATAATCACTTACCTGATGTATGGGAGGAAGGCAAAGGACAGGAAGAATCCGGAAACGAAACCACAGATGTGGGCAAAGTTGTCGATCCAGGGAAGCAAACCGAAAGAGAAGAAGAACACAGAGATGGCCAACAGCTTAGCAAACGCTCGCCACGGTCGCTCGAGGATCTGCCAGCTCTGAAACAGCTCCACAAAAAGACAAGCCAGGATGCCGAACTGGCTGCCAGCAGGACCCACCTGCAAGGAAAAAGACAGGCACCTATAGATCGCACACAGATCGACTAAATGAAAACAATGTATAACTATGATGTTTTTTGGTAACATCAACATCAGCTTGTACCTCTGCTCTATAGGGCAGGAAGATGGCAGAGGCCAGGTTGCCAGTGATGCCACTGAGCATGTAGATAATAGAGATTCTGAGCCAGCCAGCCAACTTCTCTATATCCCTCAGCACCGTCATCTGGAACAACACCGAAACCAAGCAGTGCAGAATTCTGCAGGGACAAGACAGGCAACCAGTTATCCTTAACATTCCACAAATGCATGCACAATTTCACTGAAGTATTCAGGCAACTAAGTTTTTCCCATAATTTAACATCTTCATGGCTGCTTTAAATACTGAAGAGAGAAAGGAAGAGTGCAGTCACCCAGCATGAAGAAACAGGGACAACCAGAGCCGAGAGAACTGATCAGGGACCTCTGGGTTGAGGAAAGGCAGCAAACCGCAGACATCGTCCATGCAGGCCACCTGCGACCAATGAAAACAACAATACAATCAGTCAGGGTTACGGCTACAACAGTCAGTGATGCTCTGCTGCCACCTTATGGTGGAACATGCCAGAGGTGAATGCAGTCCACAGTCCATTCTGTTGCATTGTGCACTGCAGGCTCCAGTGGCGCAATCGGTCAGCGCGCGGTACTTATACGACAGTAACCTGCAGAGCAATGCCGAGGTTGTGAGTTCGAGCCTCACCTGGAGCAACAATGTTTTAAATCACCAGGCTCTCACTTAAAGGAGCAAATTTACACTAGCCACTGTTTTTAAACATGCAGGTAAAGGTGTGTGCGTGCTGTTTGTCCTACCTGTGAGCAGAGAGTAGCCTCCTCATGGAAGTAGCCATGCATAAAATCACAGTACTCTCTAGAAGTTATTTCACACCTGCAACACGAATTCAGGTTTTTAAGTAGAGATCAGAGTACTAATCTTTTATTCAAACACATTTATTATGTAATCAAAAGGTGGATCAGTTCCTTTTTTCACTGCACCATAAAGATGTGTTGTAAATAAGTGATCCCGATCCTCACCGTCCTTTGGTTCCGATGCAGCAGGGCCGGCCTGTGATGGTGCAATCAATGTGGGGGAGGTTAGTGTGATTCCCAGAGTTGAACCTTGTGCAAACCTACAGATCAAAACCACAGTGAAAGTTTCTCATCGGATTACATGTCTGTGAAGGTTCTCAGTCATCCAGGTGATCGTAGTCAAAGGAGCTTGCAAAGAAAAGCGTCTGGACTTCTTTAAGTTACTTGAAGACGTTTCACCTCTCATCCGAGAAGCTTCTTCAGTTCTAAGGAAGACCCAGCAACACGCTCAGACAAAAACTGGTTCACCCGAAAGACAAAACTCCAAAACACAGACTTAACAATGTGGTATATGCTGTACAGTGCAGCGAGGAATGCCCAGACCTCTACATTGGAGAGACCAAACAGCCACTTCACAAGCGCATGGCACAACACAGAAGAGCCACCTCCACAGGACAAGACTCAGCTGTCCATCTGCATCTTAAGGATAAAGGACACTCTTTCAAGGATGCCAATGTTCACATTTTGGACAGAGAGGACAGATGGTTTGAAAGAGGAGTGAAAGAAGCCATCTATGTCAACTGTGAGCGACCATCTTTGAACAGATGCGGTGGTTTACGACACCAACTCTCTGCCATCTATAATCCAGTTTTGAGTTCCCTTCCCAGACGCCTTAACACCCACTCACATCCTGGGCCATCTGACCTCAGGAATTCGCTGGTGGTGGGGCCAGGTTTCACAATGAACTCATCCGAAACTCTGGCTGATTGGGACCCACACCCAGTTTCACACCTTGGCTCAGGTGATTAGAGGATCATCAGGGGGTCCTTTTGTCCCTCTGTGGGGGGACACTCCCACCAGGTTTATATCTGGGACTCTCCACCATTTGACCTTAGAACTGAAGAAGCTTCTTGGATGAGAGGTGAAACGTCTTCAAGTAACTTAAAGAAGTCCAGACGCTTTTCTTTGCAAGCTCCTTTGACTCATCGGATTACAGTTACAACAGTTTAGAAACAAAAAAACACACACAAGGAGAACAAGGAGACAACTGTTTGCCTCACATTGACTTGAACCAAACCACTTAAATGCAATATTACATTAGTCTTTAGAGACTCTCTTGACTCTCTTGCAGTACAGTTGTACTGAGCTACAGTTGTATAATCAGACATCTTAGCCTTTTGGTATATGACTGGCTTAGAAACAGAATCATTGCTACCTGATCCATGTATCTACTCGTTGATAAATAATAGTATCAGATGAACACTTGGCCCATCTGGAGTTAGGGGTAGGGTTTGGCTTTGGTTACGAATTTTAGCTGTAACACTGAAAAATGCTTAAAGACTTCAGTGGAAATGTATCTCCTAGTTTCCAAACAGTGGCCTGTTCAGCATTTGTTTTATATAAAACCAAACCCTTAATCTAACCCTGTGGATGTTGTGAGGTTAAACTGTTAACATGTTAGTGCGCTTACAGGCCAAGAAGTGATGTCATCCGGCCACTCATGCGGTGAAACAGAGGCTGGCTCCAGACAGATTCTGCAAAATCAAAAGTACAAGAACTAAGAGTGAACACTGACGTCTTCCAGCAGGGTAAGTCGGCTCCAACAGCTCAGCCCACACATGGATAAAAACAAAGTCTGTCCAGCAGACTGTTGCTCTTGTCTTAAGTTATGAGTCCTTCATCCAAAATTGTTTTCTATTAAAGCTGAAGAATGATAATCATGTTACCTGGGGTCCTGATGGCAAACGGCACCATGTTGCCGGAGTTCACTGTTCAAAGAAGGAGCGCTGGGGTGCTGAGGCCACTTCACCCACACTGCCAGTGTGCTCTGCAGAGCAAAGACATGCCATGTATATTCAGAATGCACTGACACTATACGTCAATGGACTGGTTCTTGTATAGCACTATCTGAGTACTGAAAGTGCTTTACACAACTTGCTTTACACAACTTGCTTCATTCACTGTTTTCTCCAACAGCATCAGAGAGCAACTTGGGGGAATATCTTTCCCAAAAATATTTAGCATGCAGACTGGAGCAGACAGGGATCAAACCATCAATTGGTAGGTGACCTGCCCTACCAGCCAAGTTCTGCGTAGCATCAGTAAGGTATCGTTTTCTAAGCACAAGTTTCAATAAAATCATAGTGTGCCTGAAATAATCAGGTCGTGGTCGGTGCTGAGACTCTTTCAAATCTAAGCTGGTGTCACCGACCGAACACTCCTCCTGTAGAGTCTGCAGGCAGCCGGAGCGATCATTCCTCACACAGCAGCCCGATTCTCTCTCTAGTGCTCGCTTCTCCTGGATCAGCTTGTGGATCTCTTCATCCTGACGCATGCACGGGGAAAACTTGGCTCCCAGGTGAATCAGCGCTTCCTGTGGCGAAGAAGAGATGACGTGACAACACTAACACTACGCCTCTGTCAAAATAAGTCTTTCAAGACACCAGCCACAGAAAACAAACAAATACATTTGTGCATTCATTTCAACTGAACATTGTGTGATTGATTTAAATATGGAACCTGGTGTGTTTAAATCCTACTACAACAGAAAATGTATATTTCAACCATTTATTCCTTTATTTAGTCAAAAATCCTACATGCATTTACAGTGGGGCAAAAAAGTATTTAGTCAGCCACCGATTGTGCAAGTTCCCCCACTTAAAATGATGACAGAGGTCAGTAATTTGCACCAGAGGTACACTTCAACTGTGAGAGACAGAATGTGAAAAAAAAAATCCATGAATTCACATGGTAGGATTTGTAAAGAATTTATTCGTAAATCAGGGTGGAAAATAAGTATTTGGTCAATAACAAAAATACAACTCAATACTTTGTAACATAACCTTTGTTGGCAATAACAGAGGTCAAACGTTTACTATAGGTCTTTACCAGGTTTGCACACACAGTAGCTGGTATTTTGGCCCATTCCTCCATGCAGATCTTCTCAAGAGCAGTGATGTTTTGGGGCTGTCGCCGAGCAACATGGACTTTCAACTCCCGCCACAGATTTTCTATGGGGTTGAGGTCTGGAGACTGGCTAGGCCACTCCAGGACTTTCAAATGCTTCTTACGGAGCCACTCCTTTGTTGCCCGGGCGGTGTGTTTTGGATCATTGTCATGTTGGAAGACCCAGCCTCGTTTCATCTTCAAAGTTCTCACTGATGGAAGGAGGTTTTGGCTCAAAATCTCACGATACTTGGCCCCATTCATTCTGTCCTTAACACGGATCAGTCGTCCTGTCCCCTTGGCAGAAAAACAGCCCCATAGCATGATGTTTCCACCCCCATGCTTCACAGTAGGTATGGTGTTCTTGGGATGCAACTCAGTATTCTTTTTCCTCCAAACACGACGAGTTGAGTTTATACCAAAAAGTTCTACTTTGGTTTCATCTGACCACATGACATTCTCCCAATCCTCTGCTGTATCATCCATGTGCTCTCTGGCAAACTTCAGACGGGCCTGGACATGCACTGGCTTCAGCAGCGGAACACGTCTGGCACTGCGGGATTTGATTCCCTGCCGTTGTAGTGTGTTACTGATGGTGACCTTTGTTACTTTGGTCCCAGCTCTCTGCAGGTCATTCACCAGGTCCCCCCGTGTGGTTCTGGGATCTTTGCTCACCGTTCTCATGATCATTTTGACCCCACGGGATGAGATCTTGCGTGGAGCCCCAGATCGAGGGAGATTATCAGTGGTCTTGTATGTCTTCCATTTCCTGATGATTGCTCCCACAGTTGATTTTTTCACACCAAGCTGCTTGCCTATTGTAGATTCACTCTTCCCAGTCTGGTGCAGGTCTACAATTCTTTTCCTGGTGTCCTTCGAAAGCTCTTTGGTCTTGGCCATGGCGGAGTTTGGAGTCTGACTGGTTGAGGCTGTGGACAGGTGTCTTTTATACAGATGATGAGGTCAAACAGGTGCCATTCATACAGGTAATGAGTGGGGGACAGAAAAGCTTCTTACAGAAGACGTTACAGGTCTGTGAGAGCCAGGGATTTTCCTTGTTTGAGGTGACCAAATACTTATTTTCCACCCTGATTTACGAATAAATTCTTTACAAATCCTACCATGTGAATTCATGGATTTTTTTTTCACATTCTGTCTCTCACAGTTGAAGTGTACCTCTGGTGCAAATTACTGACCTCTGTCATCATTTTAAGTGGGGGAACTTGCACAATCGGTGGCTGACTAAATACTTTTTTGCCCCACTGTAATTTCGACATGCGTTTGAATCATTTAACTTTTAACTAACACTTAACCATTTTTCCATTGCTTTATTGTACTATTTATACATTATATTTATATGATATTTGTGTGTATTAGTAGCTAATGCAACAAGTGTTCATGAATGCATGAGCAGATTATACACACTTATGGTTAAAGAGGGCGTACAGCCTCTTTCAATTCTACATCACTTTGTTCTTTAATTATCGCATTCACAAGATTTTTAGAAGACTCGACTTCTGACCTCTGACCTTGAGGCAGAGGTCACTGAGATTCAAACTCGCCTGGGATTTTTAGTAGTGTGAAAGGCGGTGGATAAAAGACTGGAAGTACTTACAGAGCTCGGACCCACCCAGAAGTTTTGCTGTTGCACAAACTTCACGTTTTCGTAAACCCCCTTGTTCCTCAGCACCTCAAAAATGAAAAAAAAATATAAATTTTTAATATTCAAAAATTTGTAACAAAGCAGCATTGAACTCTTATAAAAGTCGAACAGTTTACTTACCGAGTCGACAGTTTCGTGTTGCGAGAAGCCGATAGGGGCAATACCGTAAATGGTGACAGCCAGAATGGTAATGAGCAGGTGGACGCAGGTGATCCAGTAGGTAAAAAAAGGCCTGGAGAGGGAAGCATTGTTAATGCATTGTTTACTTTTTGCATTTAAACATTTCTAAACAGCCACATCCCATCTCACCTGTGATCATCCATGTCTTCAATCTGCCGCTTGACGTAGCTGTCTATGCGTTTGCGATACGACCGGTTAGTGAGACGTCCGACTATGCCCAGCCCGTACGGTCTCTTCTCTCTGGCAAAAAGCTTCTTAACCGGAACCACAATTCTTTGCCCTCGCTGCTGATGGCTGTTGACGCTCACCACCTCCTGTTTCAGGCGGACTTTGGGTTGGACCGCAGAGCCGGATTTTGCCTTCCGCCACCCTCGCTCTAAAGGCCTGAATCGGGGAGGAGGAAGCATTGTAAGGGATTGCAGCTCCTTTCATTTTTTTGTGTGCATGTGAAGGATACGGTGGAGACCTACATCATGAGATGACTCCTCTCTAGTTCATTCCTATCCAGAGCGCTTCCCGTGAGCTCGCTCTCATCTAGCTGTTTGAGGGCAGCCTCCGATGGAGTCTCAAAAACCTCGTCAGCATAGCTGGACAACTCATCCTGCAGGCCTTCCTGCAAAGACTCATCTCATAAATACACCGTAGACAGTATTTTTAATTTATTTCACAGAAATAAGCACACATGCTTTTGCTACATAAAGTCTCTGCGGGCTATCGCATTCAGAAGATTGCAGAAGACTGCAGAACTGAAAATTATGCTGCAGGAAGTTCTTATACTGAACGAAAAAATGCAAGCTTTATCAATCTGTGAATTCAAATGAATGTCACAGTGACTAAAAGTCGCTTTGGGAGAGTGTGTCCACTGCTCACTCTGGTGAAGAAAGAAGTATCTAGTTCATCGGGGAAATCCGCAGTGTCATCTTCGAAGAAACTAGGAGGCATGAAACTCCGTCTGCGGCACCGCCCAGCGGTGCTCTCGCCTAACGTCCGGCCCTGAGAAACGATCATAAACACGACAATTCAAACAAAGATGGAGGAAATTTTCTAAATCACATCGACAAAAGCACCTTAATAATAAAGGTATTACTTTATCATTGCGAAATGAGAGCTGGTTTCTATTAATGGAGACAAAATATCACCATTTTTTTGTCAAAGCTACTGGTGACACAAATGCACACAAGGTGGCTCACTGGGTTCATGGTAATAGTGAAAAAGCTCTAACCTGCTCACCTATGAACCCCTCGGCGTCACACTTAACCCTGGAGAACCAATGGGGTCAGAGCCGACCCCATTGGTTTTCTAGGGAAACCATGGGGTCAAATTTGACCTAAATCGAAGTATCATGTAAAATGTCCTTTCTGTATTTCTTTTTCTAAATCTTTTTTTTGGCCTGTCTGTCGTTGTAGCAACCAGAAAAATGCCCAACAGATTTACTTTCCCAAGTGGATCATTATGGCTTTTCCCATACTGGTCTACTTGATTGTCATTGCTTGTTCGATCTGCATTATTTATTTATTTTACTTTTATGAAAAGAGAAGTTGGGAAGAGGCTCAACAGAAGGAGAGGGAAAGAAAAACAGAGGAGAAGAGAGACAGAGAGAAAAGATACAAAAGATCAGTTTGTAAAAAGAGAACAACACAGTAGTGAAACTTTTCCTAAATCTTCCCCAAGTAGTTTTTGGTAACTAAACCTAAGCACTGACGCAAAAGAGCGAGACGGCGTATCGTTTCTTAATGATGCGATGTGGCCTCTGCAGGTTTGCACCTACATGAGCTCAGCTCTTCCAGAGTGCTCTGAAAACAAAGCAGCAGATAACTGAGCATTCGCTGGTGTTATCACGGACCATCTGCTGGTAAAACCCCCAGTAATCCCCACCCACCACACACACACACTCTGAACAGCAGCATAATTCCTTTACATATGTGTTCTGTAGCTCGTGGTTCACACTAGGACAGTCACGTCCACACTGCTGTAAAGTATAGCGCCTGACTTTAATCCCCAACAGGACACGCAAATCTCCTGTATTACACAACATGCTTGTGTACATAAAAAAAAAAACTGCCAAATCATTATGGTAAGTGTATTTTTTCTGGGACAAATAAGAAATAACTTAATGTAAATCAAAGTCCTTTTATGGGCTATCTTACTAGAATCTGCTTTTAATACCAAGAATGAGGAACATGCATGAATATCTTGACAGGCAGCAGCGTAGAAGAATTCAAAGGACAGCAAGACCGTCTTAGGTAGGAATTCTGGAATAAACAACAAATATGCACCTTCATTAGCGCCGCCGCCGCCTTGAGACTCATGACGGCGACAGATTCTCGCTTGCGTCGTCGTGGGAGACGATTGAGGGCGGAGCGGGAGCTGGAAAATGAGCAGAGGGAAGCTGTGCCGGGCGTCATGGGAGTTTGCAGGGCGCTCAAGCCGTCTACTTCTTCCACATTGCGGAAGGCACGACCCCGAGCCAGGGGGTCCACGATCTGCACACAAACACAACGCGTCACACAAGTGTGTCGGTTCACCACAACCTTTTTCTTTTAAGCTCGATTGACACGACAGAACAGAAGAGGCAACAGGGACGCACATACACATCGATATTAGGGTTAAATTGATGTAAAAGTAGATTTTACTTCACATGTGCTTTATGTTTTACGTCTGATATTATCTTTTATACTAAAATTAAGGGCAAAGTTTCAGATAAATTTGCTAAACCAAGGGCTTTTTAGGCTACTAGCACTACGCTGACATGCTATTAGCTACACAGAATTCACAATGAAAGGAGTACAGAATTATTAGCAGAAGATTATTAGCATTATTTTGCAGTTTTAACTTGGGACTGATGCTTTCTAAAGTGACGGCTCAAAGTTTTGCAGTTTTAACTTGGGGCTGATGATATTAACCCTGGTAATTTTTCTTTTTTTCTGAAATAATTATATTTTTCTGTGACAACAGAAATAATTGATGCTTTCTAAAGAAGTCTAATGTGTTTAAAAATGCTACTTGGAAAAACCATGAGAAAAACGTACAATTTCATAGGGTGGCAATTAATTCTGCCGTCATCTGTAACTGTATAATTAATATCAGTGCTGCACTCATTATTGTGACTTTCAGTGGCTTGTTGTTTTTGCGGTTAGTCAAACAAATCGTCAATAAAACGTTCTTTCTCTGTTAAGACCCCATCAATTGAACCCTACGAAAGCGGACAAAGCAAGGCGCTAAAGCGACCCCGATTTTCAAGATGTGACATGAAGAACAGGAGGAGAGAGGTGGGGGAGAAATGTGACGAAAGAAAAGGTGCCCATCTACGTCTCCATCCCTCTAACATGCTCCCCCCCCCACATTGGCGCAGGCCTACCCTCTGCATGCCATAGTGGTGATGACTGGGGTGGAGGGGTGGGAGGTAGAGGGGAGGAGGGGTCTCAGTGCTGGCAAGGGAGAGATTGTCTTGGCTGTGAAGCTCCATCTCCCTCATCACCTGCGTCTTCAGACCCCCGTACAGATGACTGCAGTGCTGCAGGCTCTTCCTCCTCCATCGCTGGGTGCTGTCGCTGTCTTTACTCACCCCAAACCAGTCAGCCGTACCCCTGGGGGAGAGGACACACTCTGCTTAGTGAAAGCATATACTTTTTTTGATGTAGAGGTAGTGTGTCAGAAATGAATCAGGTTCATCTTGGCACAAGAACTTAATAATGAATCAGGATGAAATACGGGCCATGATTTTAAAAAGTCAAGAAAACAACACTTTTATATTATAACATCTAAGATGCTCTTCTTGTACTTTTATCTCTATCTAATGTGTGCAAGTTTGAACCCAGCTTTGAGAGCCTGGATGACATACACTGTCTTGTTTCCTTATATAATTTACAGCCCTCTGCTGGCAGAAAAGAAGCAGATGTTGCCTCATATTCCCAGAGTAGATGACACAATATGGGTCTTTGTTTATTACATTCAGTTCGATAAATGTGCATTCAGGTCCCCCTTTTTCCAAGAACTGTGTCCGCACATCAGGCTGCGTGTTAACCGATCAGTGGGAGGAGGGGGAGGCTGTTTAGAGAGCAGAACGTTTAGTAATAAACACTCAGCCCTCATCATCAAGAAAAACGCCAGCTGGGGAAGCCTTTTAAGGCTGCACAAGGACAGGGTGGGGGAGCCCTGATTACTGTCCCTCCAGAGAGGAATCTCTTAAAAAGAGGAAACAGGTTTGGAACAAAAACAAAACAACGGTAGGATTTAGACTGGATGCCTTGAGCAAGAACGGAGACGTAAACAGCGGGATTAGAGACAGAGAAATAAGGAGGACAGGAGACCCAGATTTGAAATTCTGAAAAACTTTTGCACAGTTACAAAATGTTTGTTTCCTTAAATGAAGCTAGCAATCACACAAACCTCATAAACAATATTAAATCCTGGTGGAACGACAAGGCCAAATTTCAGAAATGGGCTCATTTCAGGGTCGGTGACAGTTGTTTGTTTAGAAAAGCAGTTCTTTTTCTTTTTGGGCACACGCACGAGGAAGCGAGCACGTCTTTTTCTTTCTTTTCTTTTTCTTAGTCACCCACACAAAACGCGAACAAAACATTCAGACTGCTTGACGACAGCACGAGACAACCACACATCGCAGAAGATTAAAGCAGTTTTAACACGCGTGAATTAGTCTCCACATCCTCCAGGTAAGGCTGGTACACATGAAACAACAGTCGACGTAATTATGGGCTCACACGGCATTTTGGGCATCAGGGAGAAGAAACGGCAGAAGGGTAAAGCTTTGCACAATCCAAACAAACACTACACAAAAAATCCAGGTAGCTATCAAACAATTAGACTACTGCTGGTTCAGTTTGCACATGCCCAGTCTCATTCATTCATAGCCACATGTGGAGGCAGCAAGTGTGACCACTGATAAAATTACTATTAAAGTCAAAATAGACATTATTTTAAGAATGCATTGTAACTCATTCAAGTTGTTTTCATATGTACGACTTTATGTTGGTTTACATTTTTCCTATAATTTAATATTTACTTTTCAACTTTTATGTTTTCTAGAAACAATACGAGTTTTTTTAACTACAAAGAACAACATTGTGCTGTGAGGTAGGTAAAAGGTTCATCTGCCCTAGTCTGAGAAGTCCAAAGTCTCTCTCATGAGTTACATTTTCTAAAGCCTGAAAAACGTGTGCAGCACTCTAGTTCCCTCTAATACTTTTGAACCACAATATGCTGAAAGGTCATCGGGGATTTATTTGTCCATCCATTGAAAGCTGGTTGTCTACACCACTTTTTAAAAGGCCAGCATGTCAATGACGTAGTGTCTCATTTTGCCATTAAAGAGACAAAAAAAATATAGAAAATTACTCATAAAACTCATAAAAGTATGAACTTAACATTGACCTTGGTTCATAATTTGGATTAGTTGATGATTCTGTGCAAGTTTCACAAAAATCCTGTAGAGATTCTTGTGAACTGTGGATGGACGGACATAGAGACGGATCAGTGTCTCGCAGTTGTATAAACTTGTTGGTCCTTCAGCTCAATGAGCCTAATAATGGCACCTTTAAATGTCACAAGTTAACAAGTTTAATCGTTTTTGTTTAACTTCCATAGACAGCTAAAAAAAACAAAAATTATATGCTACCACTGAACAGAGCTGTTTCAGTGGCAGTGGGTTACGCTAGTAACCAATTATTATACACTTTGATTAGATCACAGTTAATCATCTCCTGGCTACAGTTTAATTTATATTTATCCCACATATATGACAGCTTTTATCAGTCTTCTTACTGAACTTCCTAAAGCAAAGCAAATAAGCCACTTTATCAGAACTATTCTCTTCAAAACTTCCAATTTTTAAAGAGATGGCATAAACCAGATGAGATCTACATGCTGGCAATCACAAACCCTTCCGTAAAACTCAACATATAAGACTGAAAGCAATTTAAAATGTGAGCTGCTAGTGACTCTAAATCCTGTAGTTAATTTTGAGAAAATCTTAATCCCCCTCAAAGACAGAACAAGTGCTTTGTTGAGAATTTTCACTGACTTTCCAAAGCATCTCATGCTGAGCCAGATGTTTTGCTCTGCTCCAGTTTGCCTCAGCTTACTCACCTGTCCTGAGATCTCCAAGAGGGCTTTAGGGTATGGCTCATTCCTGATTGGGCTGGGGACTCTGGAGCTGAGTGATCTCCATCGCCAGTACTGTCCCCGCTTAACCCCTGACCCCTAATAAACCTCAATCTGCCAAATACAAACTGATCCTTCACAAATCCCACATACAATGTTCCATAAGGGGATTTCCTGATATCCAGGCCAGCTCTACGTCAGCAAAGAGCGGAGGATCAGCACATGTCTGGAGTCTGCTGAACATCCCTTTCTTCTACAGTGCTCTCCTGGTTAATCAAAGTTTGAGAGAATCCAGTGCTAAACTCCTCAGTCAGTCGGGAGGCTGATGTCTACATCATGACGTGAAAAGAAATCCACAGAGAGCTTCCGATTTCATCCAGCTGGACTATATAACACACAATGAGTGGGTGGATCTTTGTTTTCTGAACTTGTGTCACCAGCACACACAGCCTAAATTTCCATACCCGACAAAGAGCGTTAATTTGTCTGGAGACGTCCCTCCTTAAGAGCTCACATGAAAGGATGTGACCTACTGGGCAAAAAAGACGGCGATGCTGGTCCTCGTCAAACTGAACATTTTCCCACATCAACAGCCCCCAACGATCTCTATCAGTGAGTCCCCTCTCCCTCTGCCTGCCTGAGTCTCTGCCTTGTTTTGCAGGAGTGAATGTAAACACCAGTTCTCCCTCTAACATACCACAGGAAATGGAACGTTAGAAGGAGGGAGAGAAGAAAGATCATCATTTGCATTAGGAGGGAGAAACGATGAAGGGAGTGCACCTTGGACATGCCTGGACATGACACATACACACATACTGTATATACACACACTACCGGAGAGGTTTATTTTCTCATCGCTCCAAGCTAAAACCCCAACGTGCTCTGCAGTTCGGAAACTCGCGTCAGCTTCTTTAAGGAAGTCAAACTGAGCATGTGAACTTGCGGTGAATGGCAAAGTTATCTACCGTTTAATTTTGTGGCCTCCTTAACATGAATAATGACCCGTAAAGAGCGCTCCGCTTGTCCTCCAGATAAACATCAGGGTGTCCTCCAAGATACCCCGCGAGCACACAACAAATCACACTCAGAGACGTGCTTTGTTTGAATAGTAAAGATTTAGCATGGATTCATGAACTCTTGCGGAGGAGAGACCTCAGCTAACCTCCACGAGTCACATACAATCGCATTAATTCTCTCACAAACATCAAACGCGTCCTGTGCTTCTTCCACAAATGCAAATAAAAAGCTAATACATTTCTGCAAGATGAAATTAAGACATTAGGACACTCTCTTTTGAAGAGTATCTGCAGGTTTGAGTTGCGGCTCCGTCTTCAAACGTTTACATTCAATTTAATTCTGCTTAAGCAGCCGCTTTGAAGTGGTGTGACGCACATAAGATAGCCAGAATGAGCGTTTGTGTTATGTTGTCTCCTACAAACCACGTGGTCCTGTGTATGACCTGGACTGACACCAACAAACCCTCATAGCTGTGGCATGAAGAAAATGTGACCAATGAGTGTGAAAATCTTTTAAACCACGATGTCAACTAAAAACATAACAAAGACAACACATTAAATGCTGAAATTTGTACATCTTAATGTTTTTTTGGAAAAGAAGTTGGGACAGTAATGTGTTTTCCTTTGTGTCGCATCAAGTGTGAACCAAAGACGTCAGTAGTTTTAGTTTTGAAAAACATGTTTGCACAGTTATTGCTTGACACGCAGTTTCAGCCACTCAACGCTGTCATATTTAATAATGTATCAGTTACTGCAGGCAGGCCAGTTTAGTACTGTCATACAGTACTGAGCAAAACTCATGAGTCACCCCTCATTTCTTTATGTTTTGCTTCCAAGGAGACTGACTTTTCCTATCATTTTTTAAAGTGTTCTTCTCTGGGCTTTCTCAGGCTCTTTCATTGGCTGCTTTCAGTCCCATCCTTGTATCTGACCATTTTCAGATGAATAATATTTTTGTTTGTAAAGCCACTTAACACTGACCTATGAATCATTCAAGCATAAAACAGGATGAATAGGATGAACCAGTGTTGTTTCTACACGTAACAGACAACTTAGCAGTAACCTATTGTAAACTGTATATTTGGACACTTACTAACAGCCTTCTAAGTCAGGAACACATAATTTGTTCCAGTTTCTTTGGCTGAATCAATGAAAAATGCCAAAAGTAAAACAGTTTTGACAGACCTAAAATAGCATTTTTGCATTCATAAATGATGACTGACATTAGGGCTGTTCGATATAACGATATATATCGGATGACGATCGTTTCATTTTACGCTATTGTTTGTTTTGTGGTGTAAATAAACTGTTTACGGCAATATTTTTTCATCGTTTTGATGGTCACTGTAGTGGTTATATTAATTTCTTAAAGTTCTCTCTTTCTCTTATATTTTATATAACCACAGACGGACAAGTGCCTGTTTTTATGCGTTGTCATTAGCAACAACGATGGTAACACCATCGCATGTCCGCTTGTTTATGTTCCACTTAAACCTTTCACAATAAAGCTCAAGATCCTGTTGAGACTTTTCAAAATAAACTGAATCACGTGAAAGAGCAGATTATTTACGGATGAGAAGTAAAAAAAGAGCCGCCAGGTGCTAAAAAATAAACCTTAGACTCAAACGTTACAACAGGCTTTTCCCCACAGCACGCCGTGTAATAAATACTCACAAAGAAAACGGCGGCCTTTACAACTTATGTCTAAAAATGTGTAGTTTCATGCATCGGTTAAAACACTCGACTCCAGGTACACGACGCGCAGCTGGAAACACTTCACGCAAGTCGAGCTGCCCGAGATTCACAAAATTTACAGAAAATGTTACATTTTTGTGATTTATATCGTTATCAGGACGATAGAATTCTTATATCAGGATATGAGATTTTGGTCATATCGCACAGCCCTAACTGACATAATGTAAATATAAATATGACATTAAGCGTTCTGGGTGATAAACATGTCATCATCATAAAATGTATCAAATCTTATATGAACATTTCAAAATAAAATCATTTTTTAATTTATTTCTATTATTTTCAATATAGCGTGTAAATGCTTCACCAATCAGCTCCATTTTTACTGAGAATATCAACATGTTTTAAAGATAAAGCACAAACACAACACAGATATGTCACCTTTGGAGTTAAAGGTGTGATCTTACAAGCAAACAGCAGCTGTTTTGAAGACTCAGTAGTTATTTGATGTCTGTACGTTAGTCCACCAGCTTTCAGTCTCAGTTTAGCTGTTTTACTCAATGTTAAGGCTGGATTAGACATTAAGCAACAAACATATTTTTAGCATCACTGGACAAAAAAATAAACCTAAATTAACCTTTCAGCATACTGCAAATCAAGTGGAGTGACAGAGAACTGGACTCCTTTACTTCCTTTTGGGCTTTGTCTTTGGGATTTAGGAAATCGAACCTGTGCTGAAAGCCCATTTTCAGGTCCTGTTTTAGATCAGGTGAGTAGTTTAAAGGATAGAATTTGCGTTGCAACGGGTTAAGCAGTAGCTTTTCACCTGAAAGTCTGAGTCAAGACTCACTTGACAAGATGTTTCAACTAAGTAAGTCCATGCTGGCATCCCTGGAGCTTGCTGAAGCCCAATAACTAACAGCTTCTACTCGCTGTTATCCTGGCCCCCTACTTCACCTCTCATGTACCTGATGATTTGTTTTGGTATAGATGAACGCCGCCGGGTCAGTATCTTGGGGATACAGGACCGCCTTCGGATGGCTGACACCCTCCTGGGGCTCCTCTGGCCCTTTGGGGGAACGGTGTTGATGCGTTCAAAGTGCACCCTTTTCTCACTACGTTCACGTCGGAGTAAGAGGTTTGAAGGGAGACAAAAAGGGAAAGAAAAAAGAAAAAAGCAAGGCCAAAGTAAAAGGGGGGAAAAGAGAAAAAAGAGAGCAGGATTAATTGAAAGGAAGCAAAAGCATCTAATAGTTTAGTTGAGGAATTATTAGAATTATGGATTTTGCTTGCTGAAGCAGAAAGAGGAAATTAGCAGCTGGAGAAAATAGGAAGAGAGGACAGAGGAGTTCTCTTTATATACCCGTGTGTGTGTGTGTCTGTGTGTGTGTGTGTGTGTGTCTGTCTGTCTGTGTGTGTGTCTAACCTTTTAATGGACTGAGTGATGGAGGGCAATCTCTCCGCAGGAGGTCTGAGGTAGTTGTTGGAAGTTTCCAAGGCAGCAATGCAAGTCTGAGGGTTTTCCCCTGGCATGCTGACGCTGCGCAGGCGCCTCGCTGGCTGTAACGAGCACATAAACACACATAAACACACACACAAATGATACAATCATGCTCTGTACCACTGGGAATGAGTGGCTGCATGTCAAGAAACAAGCTAATTCCACACAGAAGAAGCAGGGTTAGAGTTTTCAGTGCTACGGTCTTCTTCATTTGCTGGAATTTACTGAGTTGCCACCAGAGATGGGCAGTATTGTGTTACAAGTAACGCGTTACTGTAATCCGATTACTTTTTTCAGAAAAAGTAGAATTGGGCTGAAAGATCTATCGCTTTATCACCTATTCAGGTTGTAAATCATGTTTTTAAAAAGTAACTAAGTAACTAAGTAATTAATTACTCTTGAAAAGAAGTAATCAGTAAAGTAACGGGATTACTTTTTGGGGGAAGTAATCAGTAATTAGTTACTGATTACTTTTTTCAAGTAACTTGACCAACACTGGTTGCCACCACGTGAAAGTCGCCAGATGTTGTTGAAAGCGCTCAAAAACATTGATTTTTTTCCAGTATAACGTGTGCTTGTAGTCAGAATTTTACACCTCTTATCTTCCTTTTACTCCTGACATGCTTTTGAGTCCTGTGCCTTCACCTGGTTGGGTGCTGGCGTGTCATCCGGTGTCAGCTGGATGGTTGGGATGTCCAGTTTCAGCCATGGTGGCTTCTTCCTCTGGAGGCTGCTGTTCCCGCTGCTCGGCTCATCCATGCTCGCTGCCTCTCCTGACACCTGCCAGCTGGGCAACACAAACAGAGAAGGAAATGGGTTTTTGGAAAAAGTGCTCAGACAAATTACCGAACTGTCACAAGCCAAAAAATCCAAAGTTGGTCGATTAATCGCAGACAGTAGACAGAGCGTGCTAACAATAAACAGTTGTAATCCACATGATGTGACCCAGACACAGTACTGAGGCAAATTCCTGAATAATCCAAATTATGAGCCACTAGTCTGCCAACAACTTGAAGTCTTTTCCTAACAAACTGAATCACAATGTGGCGTGACACTGAACCACAGTTGAGCAGATCTACTATTATGATCTTCTTTCAGATGATTGTGTCGACTGAATTACTGAGACTGAAATAAACATACTGATAGTATTAGGAGCAGCGGCCCACTATTTTCTTATTCTGGCCACAAGCAAGCTGCACCGTTACGCCTCTGGTGTCCTGAAGTTTAACTCCTCAACACTGATAGCTTCAGTTTGCTCCTTTGCTCCAGGTAGGGCTCAAACTCACAACCTTAGCATTCCTCTGCTGTTTGCTGTCTTACAAGCAGCACATTATTTCAGCTGAGCTTAAACTTTTCCCAAACACCAGTTAATATTTTGTCCATTCCCACAGGATACTGAGCATTTATCTGCAAACTAAGATCTACCAGTACTTACTCCTCCCCTGGAGTTTTGGAGGCACGTTGGTGCAGCTATGTTTCACAACCACAAGGTGGCACTAAGCTGCACACATGGAAGGCTTGTGCTCAGAAAAAACACAAGCACGCCACTTGTGTGGAGAGAAAAGGATGCTGTTGCACTGCAGGCCTCCCGTTAACAGACAGCATCAGACAGAAAATTTGACCCAAGCTGAGCCACACCAGCAGACGGAAAGACAAAAAATAAAATAAAATAAAAGGCCGAAGCTTCCACTGATCCCAGTTGCTCACTGGTTTATGACTTTGAAGGCATTCAGAGAGTGAAAATGGGTTTTCCTGTTTATCTGTTTCCACGGCAGCTGTATGGGAATTCATGAGACGTTTCCTCAGTTTGTGAATGTTTGCTCTGGAACTTTTTAATAATGTGCAAAACCAAAACTGTCATTTCTTTCTCAAAGCTGCTGCTGCTTGATGATGTGTGCACATTTTGCCTGTTTACTGTCTCACTCTTTATTTAGTTACTCTACTCTAAAAACGATCCTGATCTACTGGCATATGTGGATTATCTGATTAATGATCTGTGTTGGTGTAACTGATGTTCTATATGTGATATATTGTGAAAAGTTCTTGCACCGTCTTTAGTGTAATTTTTAAACTAGTTTGTGCTCATTGCTTAAAGAATATCAGACAAAGTATTGTGTAGTTATCAAAAGCCAGCAGTGGGATGAGTGTTTTTGGTTTGTGAGGTTCAAGTTGTCATCAACTTAGCACTACTCTACCCTCCCACGCACACACACACAAACGGTCTGGCTTAAATCTCATAAACCAAGGAGCATAAAACTTGACTGCTCCAGGTGAGGCTCGAACTCACAACCTCGGCATCACTCTGCAGGTTACTGTCTTATAAGTACCGCGCGCTGACCAGTTGCGCCACTGGAGCCCCTGCAGGATGTTTGCATTTCAGCTCATTTTGAGAAGTCTTTCTCAGATCACAGTTACAGCCTGTGCCAAGTGGAAGTCCTTATGCATGAGTGAAGGGGACTATTACTGCATAATAGGACATCTGCATGGGGCTCCGGTGAGAAGTAATGGGCGACCACCGCCAAGGAGCTCCCGTAGGTTTCAGCTGCGAATTGTTCTGTAATTCGTGGCGGTGAGTGAAATTACAGGCTCTCCTCTTTTGCCATAAAGTCATTAAAGTTAACAATAATCTCTTCCATCATAGGTGATCCCGGAGCTGATATTCAGACTTCTGGCCAGAAAATCAAAGGCGGCAGCAGGAGTACTTCTTGATGCAAACGAATCCAGACAGGATACTTCCAAAGCCCAAGAACTCCTGCACAACCTATAGAATTGCAGCAAAACCGTGAAGGAATCTCTTTTTTGGATAACTTGGCTTGTCATTTCGAGAGTGTATTTTTCAGTAAAATCCGTGTATCTGCTCTCAGGCGAAAAGGCCGTGTCTATTTTGATAGTGATCTTTACATGGCAGTGCCTACAGAGCAGGTGTGAACTCGATGTTGTCAGTATAGGGTGGGCGTTTGCACAAATAAAGCGTGATTACTCAGCTGCAGATGGGAGTAGGAGTAGTGACACAACAAGGAGCGTGAGTTGTGCATGTTCTTTGTTGTAGACAGTATGTTTAGCTGTATTATATGCTGGAGCTATTACGGTTGGTGGAGTCTGGGAGGTTTGGTTTGGCTAAAACAAACTCATTTCTGCTAAGCACAGTTTATTTTGGAGGGGTTGTGACAGATTTAAATGAAAAGTGGAAGGGTTCACCACAATCATTTGTCTAGGTGGTAAAAACGTCAGTCCTGACAGAATAATTGTACCTTCTGTTGGATTGCTTCAACCTTAACTGTATTGTTCTCTAATACTCAGCCTACACTATAAATATTCATGTTAAATATCAACACAAGCCGTTAGTGACAGCAGAACATAAGACTGAAGGAGCGGCAGCGTCATCCCTTATCAAATAATGTATCTCAATATCGCCTTAGACTGCCAAATATTTTGTGCAGACATTCATGGTTCCCAGGGGATAAGTCTACTGACTTTGACGATCCCCCCGATTGCTCAGCCGCCACCATGAGGTTTATATTTGTGGTTTTGCATGAGCTGTCTAGACTGCCATGAAATTTTGCACAGATGTTTCTCTCTCTCGAGGTAAATCGTTAGGCTTAATTTTCACCTTATCCAGTACTTTGTTTTGCATTTAAAGTCTGCAAAACTAATCACAGCTGGCTCTTTGCGCTTTGTCTTTAGTCCAGCAAGATTTCTTAATGACCTGTTTAAGATTATTATAAATGCTTTTTAAGACTTATTTCACATCCATATTGGCAGAAGAAAAGGATGAGGGATACAAATGAGAATCACAGAGCCAGAATTAGTCCAGAGCACCACCACTTTAATGTCAGCATAGCTCCAAATTCTGTCTGGAGCTATAGGAGTGATGCTGCTAATGCAGAGTGGGTTTCACTGGAGTGGGATTTTCGGTACTGCTGTTGGTGTGTTATGGCAACCAATGTTTTTCTGACTTCCTGTGCAACTGTACAGCTTTAACACCTAACATGTTCACTTATGAGTGGGTATGTCGCATTAGCAGGCACCCCACACTGCAAAACAAAACACAAGCCCCCCCCCCTCCAAAAGAAAAAGATAATTAACAAATTTATAAAAATAACTTCAGAATGTGGAGGTTTTTAGACACTTTAAGGCCCAAAATTAATGTGACTGGAATTTACACTTTAAAGACCCTCTTATAAATACCTACTAACATGGTAGAACACTAACAAAAATTTTCTATCCAGAAATGGAAATTTTTACTCTATTGGCAGCATGTTTGGGATCATTGTCATACTGGATCAGTAATTCCATCTATTTTGAGAAGATCTTCAACACTGCTGTCTGAAATGCAGCCTCAACCCATGAAAGAGCCTCCACTGTGTTTTACAGATGGCTGTAGACACTATTTGACCTCTTTCCTGACCTACATGAGAATCTGAAGCAAAAAAAAAATAGACCTAAAAAAGACCTAAGGCAACTGATTTTAAATCCAATTCTTGTTTAATTTGGCACATCTCTGTCTTTTCCTGTTTCCTTTCCTTAAGAATAATGGCTTCTTGACAGCCGCTCTTCACTGAGACAGACTGATGAACCAAAAGGCCAGATGCATCTCTAAGGTCCTGTGTCAGGTCTTTGTTGGATTATTTCCTATTTCTGTAAATCATGACTTTCATGTACTGTTCATCTGCTGTAAATAGCATTTAGGCCTGCCACTTCTTCTCTTGCCCTCCACTTGTCTAGTTTCCTCAAACTTTTCAAGGAAACACTGCACAGCATGCTCAGATTAGACCAAGTTTTAGGCTTTTTGTAAAAATGTACGGTTTATTGGTGCAAAAATACTGTTTTACGTCTGTCAAACATTTTTTATAGATTCAACTAAAGAAAACGTGTTTTTTCAACTGGCTGCTAGCAAAGTAATTCAGTTTAAAATGGGTTCTTTGCTATGTTGTCTGCTATGTGTAGACACAACACTCTCTCCTCCTTTGAATTGGGTTCTTTTTCATGATTGAATGATTCATAGGTCAGTGTTAAGTGGTTTTACAAACAAAACATTCCTCTGAAAAGGTCCGGTACAAGGACTGGACTGAAAATAAGTGCTGATTAAAGACTGAAAGGCCTTTAGAAAGCCTGCAGAACAGTTGCTCAGGACCACTTTTTAAAAATTACAAGAAACTCTGGGACAGTACAGTATACAGTAAACACTAGCGTGCTACTGCCAAGTTTCAAGATGATCAAACAGATGTAATTACAATGTGGCTTTGAACTCAGATTATCTAATAAAGTATTTTAGAATTCTTCTTTGAAAGTTGAGAATGCACATGTAGATGTAGAGTGCATTCATGCACCGGGCCAACGCAATTTTAAAATATCAAAAAGTAAAATATCAAACAAAAGTTGGATTCCGTTCTTTTCGCCTCTCAGCTGCCTGTGTCAGTGTTATGGTCCCTCTGCGGTCACATGAAGGAGTCTGCGCGTTCTTTTATAAACACACCCCTGCAAATAGAAGGCTTCACTAAAATCCTTTGCTTCACCACATCCTTTGCTTATTTTGTAGTGGTGATATTGTGTGTGCACGGCAACATGAACTCAGGCACTCTGATATGCACTTTTCAAGTAAGGTCAAAATTCGCTCACATGCATATACTACACAGCGCTCGCCTCAGCCCCCTCGCATCAGGTCTTTGCAGGTCTCTGCTTGAAGGTGCAAAGCGGTCCAAAATCAATATCCCCATTTTTCATCTTGTTTTGTAACATTCGCCATTTGTTATTCTATAATCTTGATCTCTTTCCTCTTTTTTTCCTCTAGTTGGATTTTTCATGACAGGCAGATTAGGGTATGTAATCCCCGTGCTGTATGCCACATGACATCGCCCTGCTGTTCAGCCACAGAAGCTTGTACTGCCCACCGATTCGATGGAGGTGATGCTGTGATAGTGTCGTGAGCAGGATGTGGTGTCACTGATATCAATGAGTCAAATTCAGCAAAAAAGCAAAAGATGGTGTCATCGCATAATCCAACTTGCCAGTAAAGAGCTTCATATTTCAGTTCTGAAAATTATCCTCTCCTTTTGAAAGCATTAAGACTGACTACTTGCTCTGGATGAAGTAGCATACTTTTTATGATAGCAAAAAAGAACATTTAAAGGCTTTTAAGTTCTTATTTTGGCTTCAATTTGCCATCAAAACTCCAATGTTGTCAAAGTGTTACCTCAAAGGAAATATGAACTTCTGTGCACAGCCTGCTGTGCTTTCAGGGGACTACAGCAGAATGGTAGCGTAATTGGATCTGCTTTACATGGAGTGACATTTGCTGACGTGTCGAGAATAAAACAAAGGCATCTCTTTGGCACCGAAGCAAGACTTGTCCTGACACTGCTCCCTGATCCTTTGCCTTTGGGGTCGCTGTAGCTCAGGTGGCGGAGCATGTCATCTACTGATCGGAAGGTTGGTGGTTCAATTCCTGGCTTCCCCTAGTCTACATGCCAAATATCCTTGGGCGAGATACTAACCCCAAATTGGTCTCTAATGCATCAATCGGAGTATGAATGTGTGTTATTTAGCTAGAAAGCATTTAGACAAATGTGCTCGGGTGAATGCACAAGTTGTGTAAAGTGCTTTGAGTGCTCAGAAGAGTAGAAAAGCGCTATATAAGAACCAGTCCATTTACCATTCTGGTCTTTGAGGCTGCAACCAGTAACTGTGCCATGTAAAGCTACCGTGACTGCATGTCAGTAAGCTTTGATATTCAGTGGCTCATCATGTTAAGCAGCCCACAATCTGCTCTCTGCACTGTCTCCCTTTTATTCTCTAAATCTCTTGCCTTCTTTGTTCTCTTTCTTTCTTTCTGGCTCCTCTTTGAGGGTGCAAGACTTTCATTTACTCTGCTTTTTAATATTCAGTGTACTGCCCAAAAAGTGTTTGGGTGCTTTGGTAGGATGGCTAAAAACAAATTCTGGATATGCAATATCTAGCTATATTTAAATCAAAGTGCTGTATTACATCAACTTCTTTCATGCAAAGACCGAATAACACAGTTAACTTAATCCATGCATCTTTAGAATATTTAGCTTTAAAAGCTCTGTGACAATGTGACACTTGGTAAACTAGCGTACCTGCCAGCCCAGCTGCTGCTCCTGCCAGCCAGGCAAAAAACAGTCAATTAAAACACCCAGGCATCAACTGTTTCCTGCTGTCCAGTATAATCTCTGGGCAATGGGTTGGTTTTAGTGTTACTTTTCATTGTTTCCATTGGCAGGATCCATCTGAGCTTCTTTTCTATTTTCTCTCCGGTAGCACATTTAGCACCCCTGGCATTTTATCTGTAATTGTGCAGAATTTCATTCAGTAAGAAATCACAGAAGAGCAAAAAAAGGCTTTTAGAGTACTGGGAAGTAAGCAGGCTTAGCTTAGCTAGATTCCCACAACACAAGATGTCAATGCGTCTCTGTATCAGTGACTCCAGGCACTCTTCTACTTTTTGTAACAATTCATGTTCTCAGAGAGAAATGTTTTCTTCATTTTAAAACTCTTGGCTCGCTTTCCCTCAAAGATCAATAATGTCTGGCTAAATTTCTGTGCTTTTGTTTCATTGCTGGAAGCAAATCCACAAATCCCAATGATTCCACTTGATTTAAATACACTTGCATGGTGTGGCCTTAATACCAGCATAATTTTATTTTTACATATTTTGAATTGTGGAAAACCAATAAAAGTTTTTCAGCTGGCTGAAGCCAATTTCATTGCAACCTTAATATACTGACTTTAGACAGATTGCCTAGACTAGTCTTTTGCATTACTGTTGCCTTTGATAGCAAAGCAACAGCAACTCAAAAAACAATTCGTTACAAACCAAGATGTGCAGAAGAGCATCTTTGAATGCGCAGTATACTGAACTTGAAGCAAATGGGCTACAGCAGCAGAAGACCACACTGCGTACCTGTCAGCTAAGAACAGGAAACTGAGGCTACAGTTTGTACCAGCTCACCAACTGCTACCAGTTGGACAAGATTGTAAAAGCATTGATGGTTTGATGTGTCTTGATTCCTGCTGCAATATTCTGATGGTGGGTCAAGGATTTGGCGTGAACAACATGAGGACATGGATCCATCCTGCCTTCTAGCTTGCTTCAGGGTGGTGATGTAATGGTGTAGGAGATATGTTTTTGGCAAACGCTGGGCCCCTTAGTACCAACTGAGCACCATTTAAACATCACAGCCTACCAGAGTATTGTTGCTGACCATGCTCATCCCTTTATGACCACATGGTATCCATCAAGATCACATAGTATGTCACATTCCTCAAATCAACTCAAACTGGTTTCTTGAACATAACGATGAGTTCACCGTAAATAAACGGCCTCCACAGTCACCAGCTCTAAATCCAACAGAGCACTTCTGGTATGTGGTGTAATGGGAGATTCATAACCTGAGTGTGCAGCCAGCAAATCTGCAGCAACCGTGTGATGTTATCATGTCAATATGGACCAAAATCACTGATGGATGCCACAAAGAATTAGGGCAGATCTGAGGGCAAGAGAGCAAGCTCTACCTACTACTGTATCCACTGAGTGTTAGTGAAGTTGTTACTTGGATTTTATTTGTGCAGTTCTTTCTAATGATAATGCCAGACAACTGTTAAATTTCAGATCATATGTTTATTTTCATTTGATGGATGTATGGTATATTTAGTAAAGAGCCCCGGTGTTTCCTTTGCTCTCCAGCAAGAACGTTTTATAAAACTGACAATTATCAGTGCAGTTCCAAGTTGACTGGCTTGGACTCAGCATAAGATTAAAACTCAGACAGCCCAGGAGGGTTTGAACTTTATTACATTGGCACTGCTCTGTTCTAATAGGCACTACAACCTGCCAAACAGCACCACTGGGCCCATTTCAACTTCAGTGTTAAAGTAGTTTTTCTTCGCAGGGCAGCGCTTTTCTGAATTGCTGCCATTTCATTGCATTCATCTGTTCCTACAGATCCTTTTGCACACAAAAACCCTTCTTCCCACAACTGTGCATCTTTTCTTTTAATTATTTGTTATGGTTATGTAACAATGCATGAAAATTGAATTGCATCGAATTATCTTGCGTGCTTCTATCATCCTACCCTCAATCCCAACCCCCTACAAAGGGACTACATTTGCTCTGGGCTCTCATCTGTGCCAGATGTTAGTCATAACACAGTAGGTCATTTCCTTTCTGTTTGCAGAGTTTGGATGATGAGTGCATGTGTGTGTTTCTCTAATCTGCTACTACCTCTAAAACAAACACTAATAAATGATTAAACATCTGCCGCTACAGAAACAGAATTTCGGTCATGTCAGTAAGTAAAAACAAGGAATGATGAATGACAAATAAAACAGAAAAGCAGTCACGTCTTTCCTTGCCAAAAACATTAATTAAAATTGTATGTTGACTTTTGGACTTCCTGACTTTCTAAATTTGGCAGCATTAAATGCTTCTTTTAGAGGGTTTCTTACTGTAAAAATATAAAAGTACTGTGCTGAATAAAAGATTTACAATAACATGTATAAAAGTAATTTAGATCTTTAGACATTATTAAGAGGAGACTTTAACTATTGTGTCTATACCCGGCTGTGGGGATACAGCCTTATTTAACATTTTGGCAGCCACGCTGAGGCCGAACGCTAGCCAGAAAAGATTATTCACCACAGAAGTCTAAGTTGGACTCATTGCTAAATCGTGTTCTCAGCTGCATATCCAAAACATGCAATATGTTTGAAAAAGAACAAATAAATGAATAATATGAACATAACAGTTTATATTACCATCAGTCTTTGTGCCATAATCCAAGCAGCCACCTCCTCTCGTTGATACTATTTTTGCTTTTTCTTTCTGCAGCCTGCTTATTAAATGCGCTGGATGACAAAATGATTTTGCCCAGGTTAGTTATAATTAGGCTCAACCGAAATAAATGAGACTCAAATTTGACAAAATAAAAACATTGTAAAACAGAACAAGACTGTAAAGCAGCTCCTCAGAGACATCAGTGTTCAGAGTATTCAGCTGCACTGAACTGAATTATCTGGACTCACGATCAGATGAATTCAGCTATTTATCAATTATAAATGTCCCAGACACGGGAAGGAAAGTGAGGATGTCGACTGATATTCATACCATTATTTGGTGATTTAAAAAAAATCTTTTTTCTTTCAGATACACGAAACATAAGCAGATTTCCTGACATTTGTCATGTGTAGTTATTTGTTTATTTACAGTATCCCTCCGATGTCTATCTTTTAAATGCTCATTCATTGGCCAATATAAATGTGAATACTAATATATTGGTAAAAAGCTAACAAACTGGTAAATCGGTAAGTTTCTATGCATTCTTACAATAAAGCCCACCACTGATTGGTTTATATGCCACATCACTGATTCCTTTTCCAAATTCTAACATCAATCTGTAGATTGTTCACTTACGAGTTTGATTGTGCTCCAAAACGCGCTGACAGACTCACAGTGGGGGGTCTTAATGAGTTCAAACCATCTGTCTAAACACTGCTTTGATTGTCCTGCGGCGTCTGTCTTTTATCTTCTTACCGCAGATTACACGACAGTGAGCAATTCATTAGTCAATCAGCCGCTGTGCAGATCAGCGCACAGGGGTGCGGGAACATATCCCACCCACTTAGACACACACACACAAAACCACCAAAAAGAAACCCACACGCAAGTGACGCTGCTACTTAAGGCTACTGTATGTGTGTACATAAACACGTCTCACTGTCAAATACAACACACTGGGATAATTTATAAAAGAGACAGGCTGATTAAGACCACACTGTAGTCTAAACCTGTCACAAAGACGTCTTTGACACCTTGCATCCCGTTCCTTAGTGATGCTTGGTTTTCTCATTCACAGAAGATGAACGTTTTTCAAGCAATTTTTCCATCTGCTTTTGAATCTTTGCACCATCTGCCACGACAAAAACTCTCAAGAGCTCCTCGTCTATTTTAGAAGAAAACCACTGCCCTCACCTTCCTCTATAAGCAACCTCCCTCTGTGCCATAAAACAGCTTTAGTCAAACGTGATCTGGTGGCACACCTTGCAAAACAATCTTGAATTATTAAATGAAGCTGCAAGGCTTCTTGTTGACAAAATCGCTTGTTTACAGCAGTTTATTGATGTTTCAAATGTCACAAAAAAGAATAAAATGTCAATTGATATTATAAACTTTTGAAACTTTGCCTACAATCAGAAGCAGAATTAAAATAAACAGAAATGTGCCGTGTTCATCCTGTCTGCCTTTCACAGCTACACTGTAGGCTAGGAAATGCCTCACATTCCTGAAAAGCGCCCGAGTACCTTGCAGCCTACTTCTACTCTAATTTGTCAGCTGCAGTATGATAAGTGTGAGAACCGTGACTGATCAACATCAGGCTACATATACGATGATCAACTTTTCCAAGGAATGTGTTACTAAAAAGCAGATTTTTATTCTTGTGAAACTGAAAAGCTGACAGTGAATAATACTGACTACAAGAGGTGCGAAATCTTTAAAAAATTCAATTCGATATTGTGGTTTGACACATATTAATAAATGTAATAGGGGCAAGTTTTATTATCTCTAGTAAAGCTTTATTGCTTTCCCTTAACAATGGGTTAGAGGTACTATCGCCCAGTAAAGGCTAAAAAAAAAGACACTTTTTTATTCAATATTTATTCAGTTCTATTTACAGACCACCAGTTTGCAACAAAAGCCTTTTATGCTGTAAGGAAAAAACTTATATGGAGAGTAACCCATAAGTCTCCTGTAGGCAAGCAAGAACTCCAAGAACCAGATTTTATCATTAAAATAATTTATACACCCTAAAATCTAAATGCAAAGTGTATCTGCTTACAAATATGCTTGGCAGAATTGCTAGAATGTCCTTTTGCCTTAATGCAGAGGGGAACGGCATAAAAAAGCTGCTTAGCTATACAAAGATAAACAGAAGCCCAAACAATGAGAGCAGGTCAGAGGTCAAATCTGCCTCTGAGTACAATCATGTCTCTCAACTAGTGAGCTATCGAAGCAGGATGGATTTAATTGGGGCAGAAGCGGGAAGTAAAAAATCGACACCTACACTTCCTGCACTCTTGGTTTTGCATAATCCAACAGTCTCAGATGTGTTTCACAAAGAAAAAAAAAAGTCTCCTATGAATGTCATTAAGAGATTAAAGGATTGGCACAGACTACCAGCATCAAGTGTTTCCCCACTGTAGATTGACACGTGGCCCGTGGGGAAGCAGTTTCAGACTGACAAGCAGGAAAGGCACGCAGACGTGCATGCATTCAAAATCCAACCCGCTGCACTTTAATTCACACCCACACAATTCTGATGAAGCAGTGTGCATAGGAAGACAAGCCTTTTTATCTGTGCAGAGCTCGCGATCGCGTCGAACCTCAAGGTAACCATTGCTGGGAAGCAAACAGTTCATAACACATCAAACTGTGACAGTGATGCCAGTAAAAAAAAAAGTTCATTAAGGCTGGGAAAGGTTCTCCAAGGACGTTATAGCGTGATAATGGGACGCGACCTCACGCTGCCTCTTGACTTCAGATGACCTGGAATGCATCGAGGCAGAGAGGAGAGGAAAAACAGAACAACAGATGGAGAGAAAATGGTTTTTATGTCATGTTGGGAGAAGATGAAAGATGGGTAAAAAAAAAAAAAGACATGCTGCACCAAGTCAAAGAGCATAAAAAACCCAAAGGAAATCCAGTGCAGCAAAGCAGAGAATAAACAGTGTGATACTGTGTGGAGAGGAGATGGACACAGAACACACAAAATATCCCTCTGAAATGTCTAAACAACATAAACAAGCTGTTTGTTGTGTATGTGTATGCATCCATGTACACGTCTGTCTGTCTGCTATGCCAAACATCTGCATCCGTTTACCTGTTTCTGCCTTTTAGTTACAGAGTTTCGTTTCGGTGCATGAAATCCTTCACATGTTCATCTTGTCAGAGCATTGAGAAGCCTGTAACTGAATTTCCTGAGCAATGCAGATATGATCAAGCTTTGAATTACACTGCACTATTAGGACACATTAAGCAAATGAAGCATTCGTGTGGCAATCGCCATCTTTGTGTACTGAAACTGGATGTGACAAGCGGATATGGATCACACTGTCAGACAACACATCAGTCGGCATTTGACTCGTCAGTCTCAAGTCCGAGGCCCACTTGTCCTGTAAACTTTCCACAGACTTGTAACCACAGCTATCGTCCCCCTGGTGGCTATCAAAAACATTGCAAGCTTAAAGGCTAAAAGCACTTCTCTTCATTTCCCTCAAAGCACTGAATCCATCTTTCATATTGTCTATGGACACAAAAAATGCCAATAAAAACATGTCGGGAAAGGTTTTACGTAAAATCTTTTCGGATTAATTGATGGTATCATTATTAGTTTAAACTGTAGGTAATTACTGGCAACTGCAGATAATTCAACACAAAAGACTCGATGGAAAACCTCTCTGTAAGAATTAGCCTGCAGCATTGCCATTCATCACTTTAAATGTTCCAACACCTCATAGCTTCATAGCATATATCGCTGCCAAAAATGCAGCTGGAGAGAGCACAGCAGTTTACAGCCCCTGTGCCTGGTATGGGACTTGAGATGATGGTGCAGAGTTTTGCCAGCAAGAACGGAAGACTGGTTCCCCCGCCTACCATCCTGGTCTGTTATAAGGTGGCAACACCAGACTGAACAATAACGTGAGGGAAGAAGAGACAAAAAGAAAGAAAGAAAGAAAATACTGAACAAAAAGTCAGTGACAGAGGGTAAGACAGACAGAAGCCAAAACAGAGTGAAAGAGACTACACAGTAACAGCCCCAGGAGAGCAGACTGAGACTGACGATGGGTTTTATGTTTCATAGCATCTTAGAACCAGTGATCATTAGATCCTCAACAATAAATAAAAGCAGCACTTTATAAGATTGATTCTGGGCGCTTTTAGGACTTCCCTTTCAACTAAAAACAGGACTAGCTGACCAATCACTATGCCCTCTTCTGGGACGGGCAAGGGGGAATTTATGTAAAATCAAAGACAGACACTGACTTACGCCAAATAACTCTGAGTCTGATGGTTAACCTCGGTTAGAGCACTTCTTTAGAGTTCTAGCTGAAATAGCCAGAAAACACCAGGGGACAAGATTTAACCCTCATTTAATGTCAAAGGCAAAGATAAGAGTTATGCATAACCAGAGATGGGAAGTAACGCATTACAAGTAACGCATTACAAGTAACGCGTTACTGTAATCCAATTACTTTTTCAAGTAACGAGTAAAGTAAGGGATTAGTATTGCAAAAAAAGTAATTAGATTACTGTTACTTTCCCATAAGCACACTACGTTACTGCTTTACTAAACTGTGATTTTGTGAGAGTGTCTCATGACACGTGCGACGTCTGTGGCGTGTGATCAACAATAGATAATATGGAGTGCGGAAGAGAGTACGACCGTGCAGCGTTTAAAGCTTGGAGGTACTGACATTACTTTGAGTTTGATTGGTTAAAAAGTGATAAAAACATTAGCGTCCGCTGTACAATCTGCCTGGGAGGAAAACGTCTTTCTACATTGAAAAATTAAACTTCAAATCTGAGCAAGCACCGAGCACGCTGCCACGGGAATGTGAGATTCATAGAGAAACCCCCGGATCCCCCCACTGACATGACCGCTGCGGCACCGGGCAAACCTCCACTGGCTCCACTCCAGCTCAACAGCTGAAAATAGACTTAAGGGCAGCAGGACTTAGTGCTGCTGAATCTTTGATTTTATTTGTTTTTTGCTGTGTTTTACTTTCATCTATTTGAAAGAGTGAGTGTAAACACAAAACATTTTATTTCATATGCTGGAATATGCAGATAATAGGTTTAAATGTTAAACAAATTTCTTCCAGGTAAAGACAGTCGCATATAATATAATTTTTGCTTGATGCAGTGTGCATGAAGTTAAAAGATTAAAACAAATAAAACAAGTTTTAAAAAGAGATTTTTTCATTTCATTCAATTTTACATGATGGATTATGCAGAAAAAATAGAATTGGGCTGAAAGGTTTGTTGCTTTATTACGTGTTCAGGTTGTGTTTTAAGTTTTTAAAAAGTAACTAAGTAATAAGTAACCAGTGAAGTAACAAGATTTTTTTCTTGGAGAAGTAATTAGTAATTAGTAACTAATTACTATTTTCATGTAACTTGACCAACACTGTACATAACACAATGAAACTAAACAAAGCATTAAAAAATGACTGCTCAGGGAAGAAAAAACTCATTTCACTGAAATTTCCACAATAAAGTTTTACCACCATTGATTGCCGACACTCACATCAAGATAACAATTTAAATGTTTCTTTAAACGTGGTGTTGATGGCCAGTCTGAGCCTTGCACAGGTGCAGACTAAACAGCAAAATCTGTCTTTGAGCGAGTAAAACAAATGAACCCTTGAACTCAAGTCAAAAGGACTTTAGAAGAACACTCATATAATGTAAGTCAGTGACCTTAACTGGCTAATACTGTCACACTTATAATAAGTTAAATAATGAGTGGTCATTCTTACAACTATAATTAAATAATAATATAATACAATAACTGTTAAAAGGGGCTTTAAACCAGCCAAACACTGGGGCATTGAGAGAATGCAATAACTAGGAAAAGAAATATTAATAACGACTAAAAACGAGACCAAGGGAAGGGTTGACTCGCAGGGAAGGCGACAAACAGCACATGCGCCTCATATGAAGCTGTTTTGTGTTAGCTGCATGGTGACAGGAAGGTCACCACTACATTAAGTGTCTAGTCAAGTGTGGGCTCGCCTGGAGACATGAATAGGCCTCCTCAGCAGCCGTCTAACCCTCCTACTATTCCTCCTTCCTGCCGTCTCTCTACGTTGCCAGCAAATCCACGCTGTGAGCGCCAATACAACAGCTTCCTCTGTTGGCTGGCCTTGTATGAAAAGTTAATGGTAATTGCCCACAGATGCCACATTAGAGTAAGATAGCGAGGGGGATAGAGAATTGGCTCTGAAAGGAATATGAAGGAAAAATGGTGGTCGTAATTGTGGTTTCAAAGAAACACAGAGGAGTTATTCAGGATTTTCATAAAGCAGTCTGGCCAGGGGATAGCATTGTCATCAAACAGACACTGAAGAAGTGTTTGGAGGCCACATAATGGCCAGATTAAAATTCTTTTTTGACAGGCAGCTTTCTATTCAACCAGACTTTTATTTTTTAAATTTCGAGATAAAGATGATCTTTTCTCACTGATTTTCTTTTCATGCTGAGTGAAAGTATTCTCGCCAAAGTCACAAAGAGGCCGGAGTGATTCGATGTTCCAGCAATCCTCTACGCTTTATGATATTACCACCTGCAACAAGTCATTTAGCAAGTATGTCCCCAGTTAGAGTGCAGTAGCTGTGGAGCAATAAATAGCCAACACTGATGGATGATGGATAAACAGATAAAATATTTGTCTTAAAGTTAGGATTAAATAGTAAAATACACTGGATACACAGCTGAAACATGCTAGGAATACTAATACTGCCTAAGAATTCTGGATAACTAGGTAAGATTAATATTGTAATACTATATTTTCCCAGCTGGCCATTACAAAGAACACAGGTTTAATTTTGGTACCAACTGAAAGACCTCCATAGTGGGTACACTGCTAGCTGTTCATTTTAATCCATGTAGAAGCAAGTCTCACCATTAGGCAACCATTCTGGTAGCACCTCTGAGCAATTATTATCTAAATGAATGGAGAGAAAGTCTTAACTTTTCCAATAAAACTGCTTAAGTAGAATTACAAAGGATTATTACTGAGAAAAAAAACAAAGCTTGTTCCATAGTGTTGACATGAACAACACCCCCGGTGCATTCCAGAGCTCTTGAGCAAATGCCGTGGTAATTCAGATTATAGATTTAGTAAGCCAAGAAAAACAATAAGTAGACTTACCTGCATTTATGCTAACAAGCACATGTGCCTCACGTCTTTCCCTGTTTGTCTGTTTATTGCTTCTTTGGAGGCAGAGGCAAGGCAACCGCCGCCTTTGTCATTCCAGAACTCTCGTAAATATTTGATTCAGGATACTTGGAGCGCCATCTCTTTCACTTTTAATATCGAAGTAAGGTATTGTCCCTCCGGTATCACTGCACACCCACTGCACGTCTACTCTTCAAAGACTTAACATACACTCGGGAAATCTGTTTATGCAGCTCCCACCCAACTCATCCTGAAACAAATGTGTCACAGTAACTGCAAGACTGCACATCTGCCCATCGGTCATCACCCCATCACACACTTATCACACTGATCCACTCATGACTGTTCCGTGACCTGCATGTCCGCACTTACACTGATGAAGCACGGTACTTCATCGACTTTATGGAGTCACAATTCCAACAGCTGATGTTTTTTTTTACGCGAGACTTGAATGATCGAGGAAACTTTAGAGAATATTCAAATCAAACTAAAAATGCATACTTATGTCAGAGTGCAGAGGTTTCTCTCTATTTATTGCTTACAGTAAATAAAAAGAACACACATATGAATGTGAACACCTTTTTTTTACTATCTGTCACTACTTGCATGGTGCACTGAAAGCACCTGTCTGATCTTATCTGAGGAAAAAAATGAAAGCGCAAGCACCATGTAGTGACAGGAAAAAAAGAAAAAAGAGGAAGAGACACAATAATGGAGAGAGAGGATTAGAGAAATCCCTGTCCAGATCTGTGCAGATCAGCTCAAATCTTGATCATTTGTTTCTTCCGGGGGGTGGGGGTGGATGCAGGGTAAAACAAGCTGCACATACTCAATTATTTAACCATTACCTGTTAGTGCACATTTAGGAAAGTCATGTCATCGCACTGCTAATCATTCATGCTACAGCTGGAGGTCTGAATTTGTTGCCAGCCAGGAAAGGCAGCCGCGGTCTGCTGCCCCTCTGCACACTCTGACTAAGACGTGACTGTAAAAACAAACTTTTTTATGCAGCCAGCACCAGACTGTTACCAAACAATCAGACAAATCTCACATTGCTGTGGACACTATCTACCCAAAAGTATGAGTTAACTCATGTTGGACTTGTTAAAGATGGCTAGAGGATTCACACCTTTTACCTGGCTTCACTACAGATTTTGAGCTAATCTGCCGATGCCTCAGACTTTCCTCTTCCAGAAAAACACATAGGTAATTTGTGTGGTACACGTGCATGTAAATCATGTGCTGTGCTGTTGTCATTTTTAGATGTAACAGCATCCTGGAAAGGCAAGAATGGCAATGGAGGTTTTTAGCAAGTGTTAGTGCCAGTATGCAATTGCATGTGCACGGGCGGGCACACAAACGGAAGTGCACAAGAATAACAGAGATCGTCAGCTGCCCCGGCACAGAGAGAGGAGACTTTAAGTCTACCTTTTTAAAGTAAACCTTGTTCTGCTCTGCAGCTACAGTGGGGCAAAAAAGTATTTAGTCAGCCACCGATTGTGCAAGTTCCCCCACTTAAAATGATGACAGAGGTCTAGAAAAAACTGCATGTAGTTAACCCAAACTGGGGGTTTTCCTGAACGATAACCAAATAGGTTTTGTGCCAAACCCTAACCAAACCACGAGTGAAAGCAAAACATAAAAGCAGCCAAGACAAAGCTTGAACTCCAGTCTGTTGATCAGAAGTCAAGAGTTTGTGTGTGTCTGCCACTTAGACTGCAGACTGGCCAGGGTTGCCTGCAGCAGCCAGCTGATATGACAGGCACAAATCGCCAACACAACCATTTAGTTGGAGGGTTTCTTGAGAAGAAAGATTACACTTTCACTGAGTTAGTTTAGCATCAGTAAACCATTGTTTAAATACTCCTAAACTGAAATTGTCACTAAGGCTGGGGAGGATGTTGCTTCTTTTGCAGTTATTTGATCAATTTAACCTCCTTTTGTAAAAACACGCCTTTAGAAAAAATGTCTTTTAAAAAACGGACGACCAAAGGAACAACAACACCTCCCATTCAAATTTGCGCAAACCTATTTACCGGCATTTCCTACATGAATGAACTAGTTGCCCGATAACAAGTAGTTGCATAAATCACATGAAAAATGTAGAGTATGGCTTGTAGGCACTAGAGATGATCCACTCCTGGGCAAGCTGCCATGAAAAATGAGTTGTAGAAAATGCTTGAGGGCTCCTGTAAAACCAACGCAGTTTTCCACCCTGGTGCACCCAGCGGAGAGGGCTCAGTATAAACATGAAGGTGCATTTCACTTGTGAGAGCAGCAGCCCAGAAATAAACCTGCTATTGTCACCGTCGCTTTTATGTCTAACTTGTTCAAACAAGCTCGATGCGGCAACCTCAGTGCGCCCAGGCAAGAGACAAAGACACACCTGCAAAACGTCTTCATGCTTTACAGATGCCTACCGTTTTACATCAAGGTTACGCTGTTGGCTTCCTGTTTAGCGCTTTGGGTGCATGTGTGCTGTCGTACTTTTGTCATCAGGTTATATTAGGCGCTCTCAGTTCTAATTTAGGGCCACCATCATAATCAGGACTTCACAGCAGAGGTGATTTATGACACCATGAGCTGCTTTTCCACGTGTATTTATAACAGAGTTGTAGAGTGATGAAAGGATCTGTAATAACAGCAATTTAAAGCAAAGTTTAAAAGTTCATATATTTCCTTTAACGTGAGAAATTGAATGTTTTTCACTTTAGAAATGTTAGTTTGTTTTGATTATTATATTTTAAAGATCAAATGATATGTACAATACCCAACCACTCTCTTTGATATGCCTGTTCAACTCAAACATCTAAGCAGCCAATCACACGCCACCATCTCAGTGCATTAAGGCGTACTTGGTCAAGACGACCAGCTGAAGTTCAAACTGAACATCAGAATTGAGAAGGAAGGTTTGTTAGTTGGCTTTAGTGCCAGACGGTCCGAGTATTTCAGAAACTGCTGATCTTTCGGGGGGTTTCCTGCACAACCATCGAACCAATGATGGCCTGAAAAAGTGAAAATATCCAGTGAGCAGCGTTGTTGATGTCAGAGGTCAGAGCTCACAGGAAGACAGCAGGAAGTCAGATAACCACTCTTTTAACCTGAGGCATGCAGAAGAGCATCTCTGAACACGCAAAATGCCAAACCTTAAAGTAGATGGGCTACAGCAGCGGAAGACCACACCAGATGTCACTCCTGTCAGCTAAGAATGGAAAACTGAGGATAAGATTCACAATAATTGGGCAAGTTATGACTGAAAAAACGTTGGTTGGTCTGATAAGTCACGATTTCTGCTGCAGCACTCGGATGGTAGCGTCAGAGTTTGGTGTAAACAACACAACAGCATCGATCCAGCCTGCCTTGTATCAACAGTTCAGAAAATCATAGAAAACAGCAGGTTTACTTGTTTAGAAGTGGTATAAATCTAGACATTTTTCATAAAATACTTCGTTGTATGTCCAAATTCACTGCCAGATCCATTTCCCTCCAAAATAAAGAGCATCCTGGATCCTGTCCTATTAGTAACATCAGGTACTACTAACATACAACACAGTTACAGCTGAAAGAACAGAATCTTAACGAAACGTGTGTTTGTGACAGCTGAGCAATGAATTTGTTTTTGCCACACTCCATTAAGTCATCACTGAGATCGCAGGTTTTAACCCTGACCAAAACTGCTGTGTCCCTCAGTAGGGAGTTTTGTACAGCTGTGCCAGGTGATGTGTGTGTTTGTGTGTGTGCGCGCGCTTCACAAGTGTGTGTGCAAGTGTATGCTCCTGCCATCTGGCCCAAAAAGTCAGCTCCCTACCACGTTTCCGAACAGGAAGGCAAAACAAATCCTTGATGACACGGGTCAGTGGTTTAATTGTCTCTGTGGGATTCCTGCGCAGCCAGCAACTCTAGCAGTCCCCTTCATCTCAGCAACAGACGAGCCTGCAGCACACTGAAATCAATTCATCACTCTTAAAAACCTGCAAGTGCCCTAGCGTGTGTGTGTGAATTATCCAACCCTGCCTTGACTTACTATATCATTTAAGAGTAGACAACATATTAAGATATTTTGCCAGTGGGTAACAAGGTCTGCCTTAGTCTGACTTTCCCGTTCTCTCTTTCATACCTCATTAGACCCGCTGATGGTCCTTATGTCTTGGACTTCCACCCATTTGACAGACCAAGGTATGTGTCACACACATTTGCTACACAACAGCGTGGCGTTTTAATTCACAAGGCTTAAAGGACAGTCCAGATGTGTTAAACTCCCTTAGTACACACACACACACACAACAAGCATGAACGCACAGTGCCACCAATGGGTGTTTGGTGTGAGCCTCGGGAGACCCCACCCAGAGAGCCCGTGTGCTGCAAAGCAGTTAAAACACAGCGTACCTGCACCACGAGTGAGATGCTGACAGCTCAGCTCCCGCCTTACAAATACTACACGGTGTGTATTCATTGAGCAGCCGGCTCAAGCAGCGACGATGTCCGCTATGACAGGCGACGTTATTCCCACCTACCTTCAAGATGAGGCCGGTTCCTTCTGCCGAGTACAGCACAGAGGGGTCCCCGCCGGTGAAACGCTCACTGCCCTACATAAGTTCTATCTGCCTCATCACGCGGCCACAAGGAAGAGTGGTCTCCCTGTTAAGCGCGAGCTCCAGATGTTAGTGAGGGCGGTACCGTGTTCACGTGCCATAAAAATGTGAAACAGCTGCCAGCTGAAGCCTCCGTACTATAGCGCGTACACCGGATTCACTGAGCTGCTCATGTGTAGTCTCTCACCCGGTCCGCCCACTTTGCCGCTGCTGCCTCCACCGCTGGATGGACGCCGACCGACAGACCGACCTACGTGCGACTGGAGGGCGCCGTCTATCGGCGATAAAGAGCAACTACAGGCTAGGCGATAAAACAGGCTACATAGTTGTAATTGTAAGGTTTTTAGGCCAGGGAAGATTAGAAATACCATCTGGTCTCACAGTTATTTAAGCCGTTTTTTTTTTCAGTTTAAATTCCTAGTTGTACATCTATGTGAGAATTACCTACTTGAATAATAAAGGTTTGCTTTAACACTATTTTCTTTCATTTATTTTTCCTTGAACTTTTTCGATTGTGAGCACAGTCAGCCAAAACTAAAAATTATAAAACAGTATCTGAGAGTGTACTGTTGTTTCTTTTCCTATGAGTTTGACCTTATCTTAATACAGTATACAGAAATCACTGTAAATGTCATGTGCAGTATTTTAACCTAGTTGCCATAGGGCAAGAGGCAGGGTTCTGGGACAGGTTACCAGGCTAACACATGGAGACAGATAACTATTTACACTTATGGGCAGTTTAGAATCACCAGTTAACCTAACCCCACTAACTGCATAGTCCTATGGACTATAGGAGGAAGCCAGAGAACCCATGCAAACACAGGAGAGAAGAGCCAAACTCCACACAGAAAGGCAGAATAATGGATTTGACCCCAGGACCTTCTTGCTGTAGGGTAGCAGTGCTAACCAACATGCAACTGTCCTACCCCTCATTGCATGATATAATAGCCAAAAAAAAATTCTGTTTGGATCAGTTACAGCATGAGCAAGGTTGATATAGCAGAAATCCAAATTTCTGCTAATTTGGATCTGGAAGCAAAGTGATGTATGAAAAAGTACTTTCCTCAACATTCCTTTATAAAGCACCTTGAACACTAATTGATATATAAAACTCCTACAATTTCTTAAAGCCTATAAAAGTGTCACAGCAGTAAAAGTATGTGTATGATCAGGAAATGCCCTTAAAGCATTACAAGGAATAATAAGAAAAATGCTCACAATTACAAATGCCGCCAGTGTCCCAGTAATTCAAATCATTCCAAGAGCAAATTGTACTCATATTGTAGGATTTAGAAGTGTTAAAAGAGACAAAACATTGTTAACTAAGAAAGCATATTTAACAACTGGACATATCCCTCATTATTAGGGTCTAAGTGAAGAAATAAAGTTTATTATGTTCCAGAAGCACTAAACATGCATGAAATCTATATTTAAGATCCCGCTAGACCCCAGGAATATTTGTGTACTGTTAAGCTAGTGAAACCTAATGTAATGACTGAAGAGCAGAATTGTCACGATCAGAAATACATAACTGATATGTTATTGCATTAGTTCAACAGAGGCTTTGGAGAGATGAAGATAATGGCTTTAGCTTTTTTGTTTGCCACCAGGTAAAGAAGTGAAAATACCTTCAATCTATTTTGCATATATTTTGGCTCAATGATTCAGTCAACATATATGCAAAGACTTGAAACCAACAACAACAACACAATTAAATGCAAAAATAAAATACAATAATTTGGGTAAATTCAAGGTTAAATATTACAAAAACATATGCATAAAAAATAAAAAACAAATCAAAGCATGAAAGAAAAAACAGGTCAAGGTACAGACTAAACAAATACAAAAAAACAAAATAAAATTATAGGTTTATCACATTTCATAAATGAAATAATGTCTGCATGAATTTTATTACTGTTGCTGATGCATTAAATGGCATTTTCTTTATTTATCTTAGATATTGGTGTTTTAAACATCCATATTTCTCTGTATTCCAAGGATAAATCTATCCAAGGGTCCTATATATATGCTGGAAAAAACATGTCATATATATATATAGTAAAGTAATTTTATCTTCTTGGTCAGAGATCTCTTCCAGCACAGGTACTGCAGTAGTGGTTTATTCGCCCTAAAACAGACTCCCCTTCAGGGTCAGTGTCTTGGTCTCCCGGATCTTCTTACCATCCTCTTCTATACACAGCCATCTAAAGTCTTTAAAAGGTTTATCTGACCGCTGTCTCTCATCATAACCCCCACAACATTTAGTTCACACAGCGATGTGATTGTTGTAAGCGAAACAATATTGCCCACAGGTTATAGCCTAGAAAACGGATCATATTTGCGGTCACAGGTTGTGCAAGCCTGGCCAGGTGTTCCTGGGTGTGTTAGGGATAAATTTTCACTTCAGTGGAAATGGAGGTTACATGAAAAAATAAAGAATGCAAGGCAGTTACTTAAACCTGCAGAAATGGTCTAATGACTAAAAATATACATACACAAAAAAATCAAAGCGAGAAGTCATTGAACCTTTGGAAATGTGAGGGATTACAATGTCCAAATGGGTGAAAGTAACTTACAAGAACTATTCAAGGATGGATGGAAGGGAAAGAAGCTAATGTAGAATATATTGTATTTTCAAGTTGCTTTTAAAATTAGGTTACATCTAGTTATACACAAGAAAACGTAAGATGTTAAAATGAATTGGGAACCAGTTGCTTAATAAAGTGTTTCACTTATGCTTAAATAAAACATGCTTACAAATTTGCACACTAGACACTGGTCTCCTTGAAAAAAAAGAACCATTGGCAAAACTGTTTAGCTTTGCTGAGGTTTGAAAAGGGATGTTGTGTGGTAAACAGCTGTGTGCAGTTTGTCTTTTCTGAGTATTGGAGAGCAAGTTTCCTCCTGCTGCCTGTTTAGTTGTGAGTTGCTTGGCTGCATGCAACACTTCAAAGGCCACTTCCTTCTACTGCTGGAGGCCAGAACAGGAAACAGCATTTGCCAAGTTCTTTTTTCTCAACACTATACTGAGAGGGACAGAACCTCCGCGATCGTAAATGCTGTATCGACCATCCAAATCCTGGTTTAAGCTCATTTACAGACACTCAGGTAACAGCACAAATACAAGAAGCCATAAACATGTGCATACATGTCACTTAAAGCTATTTCCAGTTTGTTGTGTGGCACATCACGTGGGAGTACAAAGAACCGCTTCTGTCTGTAAAAACTGCTTGTGTTGAGGAGCTGCACCAAACTAGCTTTGAGGATAATTAGCTGGGGTAATCAGAACAGACTCGTGCTGTGCTTTTAGGAGACTTTTATCAGTGTTAGAGGGAAATATGTTAACTTTTTTGAGTATTATTTTAAAGGTTGAGATTTTTTTTTAAAAAATTAGAGTACAATTTAACACAGGATGAGTGAAAGATAAGTAGCTAATGTAAAACAATCATAACTGTATGGTTGTATGTATTTTACTGCTGACAAGCAGTTTATAAACATTCAAATCACACAGTCTGGAAACCAGTGAGTTAGTGGTTACTAATTTATATAAGGCAAACAAATGTAAATCAAAAATAAAGTCAACAGCATACAGTATTTTAAAACATGTTTTTGCCTCATATTGTTGGATTTCATTGAACTGTCATTAGATGGATCCCACAGCTTATTCGGTTTATTTGGTTTTGAAGGCAGCAAACTTATTTATTATTAATGTTATTTCTCTAACAAATAAAGGGCTCTCTGTGTGTTGTACTGCTCACTGAAACATGTACTCCTGCTGATGCTGGCTTTTTTTGTTACAGCAGGTAGAGAAATCATTTTATTCGTAAATAAAGGAATCTCTGTATGTGTGTTCATCTTTCTTTCATCCTAGTCTGGCGATCTAAGTGAGTGAGTTTGAAGTCATTTAGGTAAGCAGTGGTCTTTTGGGGCGGTCTTTTACACATAAACCTCTAGCAGAACTAGGCTCAGGAAACGGCAGCCATGTGCCATTAAAAACCAGTAAAACTATTTGCTTGGTTTAATCAACAGTTATCAAAAATTAATAATTGATTTAATCTTTATATTGCAACTCAGCTCCAGTGGTGCAGCTAGTCAGCGTGCAGTGTTTCTAAGGCAGTAATGTATGAAGAAATGCTAAGGTTGAGGATTCAAGCCTCACCTGGACTCTTCAGTGTGGAAATTATGTTACATGACCATAAATAGCAATTTAATCTATGTGTTCGTCTCACTACTTAATTTAAGTAAACGTTCATAAAAACCATTCAAAATCTTCCATTTTCATTTAAAAGAGCTTAACAGAATTTCAGCACCATTAATGTCACGGTTTGCCAGGGCAAGCCGTGGGGAATGTTAGAGAAAGGACCCAAACGCTGGACTTAGTGCAATTAACAGTGCATTTATTTACAGTGGGGGTAAATATACACCACACAATAAGTCTCCCGAGTGTTCCCTCAACTCCTGTGTCGTGCCTTCTCCCAAGTGCTGGTATTCCGTGCTCTCTGCTCCTGTGCCTACGCACACCCCGTGCGTCCTGCAGTCCCGTGTTCCGCTCTCCTGAGGAAAAACCCACAGACGCAGCCGTTATGGCACCACTCCAGCAGGCATACACTTAACAGTACTTGCGACACTGACATGGAGTCTAACTCAACGATCCTGCGCCGGAGGAAGCTCCATTGCTCTGTTAAGTAGCTCCCCCGACGAGCCTGATCAGAAGCAGGTGTGTGGGAACCTAGGCGTGACCGGCAGCTGGCAGGGCCACACCCATCAGGCCTGCAGGTGGCTGTCCTTCATCCTCCAGCCACACCCGCAGACACACGTACACACACACACACACACACACACCAGCATGGAACACAAGAGCACAGTGCAGCAAACATACACGCAATAATAATGATAACAATAACAATAAAAGGTTCACACCGTTCACGGACCCCGAGTCCCAGGAACCGGGTCCGTGACAATTAAGGAAATCTTCAGTCACAGTCTGGTGCTCCAGTGGTGCAATCAGTTAGTGCACAGTACTAATGACAGTTCTGAGTTCAAGCCTCATCTGGAGCAGGCAGCTTTAATCAATAGCAAATATGGTGAACAACAAAGAGCACATTCTAGAAAACCTAACGGTCCACCTATGGACATAATGGTACTATCCATTTCATTTCTTAAGCACTACAGGACACATACTCTACATTAAAAGGCTTTTTAAATCCTCATGGCCAGTCAATTTGAAGCAATAACTATAATATATGTCTCTAACAAAAAAAACTGCATACCTGTTTTAAGAATACGAGCTTGGTCTTTGTAGGTGTGGACAGATTCACACGTGGCAAGCCTGAAGACTCAGAAGACTGTTGGTGCTTGTTTGAAATCGTATATCTTGCTCTATAGTGGTGTCATTGTAATGTATTTACTTTTATTTTAATTATCTGTGCATGTTCTCATTTTTGTGAATTTGTGATATTATTTATAGTGTGGCTAAAAACAGTGGTAGGGTTTACCTACTGACAGGAGACCATTATCAAAACTATGTTCCTATAGATGTTCAGTGTATGTAGATGAGTAATTGTTTGGAGTTGTTTCTTTCAAACTGAACAATTCTGGCTTTTTATAATCTCATCTCTTTGTTTTTCTATTCAGCTCAATTCATGCGTTAACTTACTTTGGCACAGTATATGTGTAACACTAAATTCAAGTTGACAATCATAATAAAACGGTTATTTCTAATTTACCATGTTAAGCTTTGGTAATAATTTTGAGCCATATAAGAGGTTTTATGTGACTTTTGACATGAGAAGATTTTTGTTTTTTTTGTTTGTTTGTTTTTTAGCTTTATAGCTTATTATTCTTCCAATTATTATTGATGTAATGTTATTTAATGACTATAAATATTAAAGGGACACTTGAGTAACGGTGACTCTTCAGCATTAAACATCACTTTTAATGTATATTTACCCAAACAAAAAGACACGTGCTGAGTTTTTTTGGTTCACCATATAAAACTGCTATGGACAGCTAGAGTCAATGAGGACAATTAGGAGTGGCTTAAAAGGAGAGGAGCTAAAAAAAAAAAATAGCTTATTTCAGATAGTGGATGATCTGAGGAGCTGTTAAAAAGTTAAAAAACGTGGATCTGGAAATGAGCAAAACAGCTGCCCAGTAAGTTTACCATTGCTAGAAATCCAAAGTTTCCAACTCTGAATTTTGGTATCCAGAATAAACATTTAGTTTTATTATTTGTTTAAACCTCACTCAAGCTTCAAATTGGAAACAGAAAGAAGTCCAGTAAACAATATTAGCTTACATACAAGGCTCACTGAGTCTAGTGAGGCAGTTTTACACTGGCTGATTTTCACGTCTTGTGTTAAGATTAGCAGAGGCATTAAAACTTGGCTTATATGTATGCGATCTCTATGTGCACTGCAGTGTGGTTCATAACGTTATGGGCTCACACCCACTGTTCTGTAACCGGCAACTTGTGGACCTGCAGATAACAGCAGCTGAGACAAAAAAAATTATCATCCAAATTACACTAGTATTGACTCATTTTCTTTATTTTAATGTTGCTAACAGAAGCACTAAATTCTGTTTTAATAGTTGCTAAGGTTTAGAGAACATATTTAAAAGAATTCTACCATCAATGAACAGCTGCACCTTGAGCTCTACCCCACTAATGATATGGTAAATACGCAGTGTGACGCACATACGGTAGCAGATAGTGTGGTGGTGTGGAGCCCGCACCCTGCCCTGGCTGCGGTCTGATAACACAGAGGCAGAGAGACAACACATCTGCTGAGAGGTCAACCAGTACAAGCTGTTTTCTTCAGGCAGTAGGAACTATTACTTTTGCTCTTTCACTCGTCCTTCTTTTTTAGCATTTAGGTTAACAGGTTAATGCAGCGACAAAAAATGGTTGATTAGTTTCTTGTTTGTTTTTTTGGCTGTAAAGACCTAACACTTTGGATATTTGGCTACAGTGTTTCTGTGTATGATAGGCCACAATGTTGTCCAAGAAGGAAAAAGACTTAATTAAGGAAATATGGGAAAGACTGACTCCTGTGGCAGCAGAGATTGGAGCAGATGCACTCCTTAGGTAGGTTGAGACTTACCTGAGTAACCTTCATACTTTACTGCATTGTCTTTAAATGGTTTTGCATGAAGATTTAGGCTCCTACACACAAAGTAACATCTTCAGTAAGAGTGTGTGTTGTGATAAATAGATTCCTCTACCAATAAGCTTTCATTTCAGTTTGCAGATGTTAGTATTAGATTTTAGTATTGCTACGTGATTTCCTAGCCATTCCTAAAGTAAGTAGTTACTGCAAACAAATCCCACAAGAGAATGTAATGCTTATCTAGTGCTCACTGCTGGGTAATTCCTGAAGTCTCTAATAGGGATTTCAAGGTGTTGGCAATGATCCGAGATCATTTTAGAAACTTGTGGGCCTCGAGTTCACACAAATGATAATTGGTGACCAAAGACAGTCAACATGTAGCACTTACTCTGTTGCTCCTATCATATCAGCATGGAAATAATTTCACTTTTCCCTTCTTAAGGATGTTTGCTTCTTATCCGGGCACCAAGACATATTTTTCCCATCTAGACATCAGTCCTAACTCCTCCCACCTGCTTTCTCACGGGAAGAAGATAGTCCTGGCTATAGCTGAGGGGGCCCAAGACATCAGTCAGCTAACTGTCACCCTGGCTCCCCTGCAGACTCTGCACGCCTACCAGCTTCGGGTAGACCCCACAAACTTTAAGGTGCCCAAACACCTCAGACCTATTTACAGCCCTTCCATCCCCTTCTTGCATAGGATTTTTTTTAAATTTACTTTTAATCTTTTAATCAGTTTTTTGTTATTCAGATTTCCCTATTAATCCCAGCCAACATTTATATGTGGGGCCCATATGGTTTGGAAATGGGCTGAAAAATGGGCCCCGTATAGGATTGTCCGCGGGTTCCGTAATGGCCCCATATTAAATGCCCATATAGGTGTTATGTTAGAAAAATCTGGGAACTAAATGGGCCCCAACTGAGCAAAGTACACAGAAACCCACCTGGACCCCATCTTTCCAGTTTTTTCTGGGTACCATGTGGGCACCACATAGGCTAAAAAGTGGGTTTTAAGTGGGATTGTCCGCGGGTTCCATAATGGCCCCATTTTATAAGCCCATCTCAGTGTTATATTGGTAAAATCTGGGAACTAAATGGGCCCCAACTAGGCAAAGTACATAGAAACCCACCCGGGCCCCATCTTTCAAGTTTTTTGTGGGTACCATGTGGTTGCCACATAGGCTAAAAAGTGGGTTTTAAGTGGGATTGTCCGCGGGTTCCATAATGGCCCCATTTTATAAGCCCATCTCGGTGTTATATTGGTAAAATCTGGGAACTAAATGGGCCCCAACTAGGCAAAGTACACAGAAACCCACCCGGGCCCAACCATTCAAGTTGTTTTGTGGGTACTATGTGAGTACCACATAGGCTAAAAAGTGGGTTTTAAGTGGGATTGTCCGCGGGTTCCATAATGGCCCCATTTTATAAGCCCATTTTGGTGTTATATTGGTAAAATCTGGGAACTAAATGGACCCCAACTGGGCAAAGTACACTGAAACCCACCTAGGCCCCATTTTTCAAGTTCTTAGTGGGTACAACATGAGGAAAATATGAGCTAAAAAGTTGGAATGGCATTATCAGTGGGTTCTGTAGTTGCATCTTACTTCTAATTTGAATTGACTAATTTCTGGCACTGAGTGGGCCCCATGTAGTAAAACAGTCACAAAATCAATTTTTCAGACAGCTAATACGGGTTCTGTGACACAAAGACACCAAATATATTAAAGCTGACCGCAAACAAAAACTAGTTTGTAAATAAAACCATTTCAAAAATCACAAAGGTACACAAAACAACATTTTTCACATTTATTTTGTCCAACAACTGTGATTTTACGTAACTGTATTCCAAAGTGCGTAAACTTTTAAAAACTAGAAATATCAAACTACAGCAAAATTCCTTAGATATTTGGAACTGTAGCAACATGGGGAAAAAGTCAGATGGAAAACTCAAAAGCTTATCTTGAATAAGCAGGGTTTCTTTTTTCGTTTTTTTACAGAGCCGTAAGTCTATTTTGTACCCTTGCAGCCCTCGGTCCTCCTCTGTCTTTAGCTCCAGTGAACCACTTGGACAGAGCCTTCTCTGCTTCTTGCAAGTTGACTTTTGATGTTAAATAATTCTTCAGTGCCTCTGCAAATGAAGAAGAAAAATGGGCAAGCCAAAGTAAAGTTAATCTTAGCTTACTTCATTTGGTGATGATTTGCAAAGAACAATGTTTATTTCACTTTATTGCCTCAAAAAATATATACAAATTGCATGATAACCAATCTCAGTTACACTTTCAAACACTTTATTAAAAAAGTTTAGTTTTCTAAAGTTCAAATGTCTCAAGTGAAACTAACTTACCATACACAACATTAAAAAGACGCAAATCTCTGAACTTTTTTTCTCCATGTCGGCCAAGCATGTTGTACTCCACAGCCAGCTCAGGTGATATGAGGAATTTCATCATCCTTCTTGTGGCATCGTCTACACTTGTTTCCCCTGTATCTGCTACCATGGAAACCTGAGGGAAACATACAAAAAGGACAGATTAGATACTGGCATCTGGTTAGGATGCTTCCCTGGTGAGGTGTTTTGGGCACGTCCCACCAGGAAGAGACCCAGAACACCCAGGACATCCTGGAGGGACTATGTTTTTCGGCTGGCCTGGGAATGCCTTGGGATTCCCCGGGAGGAGCTGGGTACCGGATTGGGTCGAGGGGCAGCAGCCTAAGCTTAAGATAATGGACCAGAATGGAGGATACATGGACGCTTTACATAATGCTTAATGTTTACTGTGTGGTATTAAAAAAAATATGGTAGTAAACACAAGCTAAACTAAAAAAATTAATTGCAGTTCCTTAACCCTTTATCCCCAATAATGTTACGCAGGATAACTGGTAGGTCTGGTAGTTTTTTTCCTCTACTGTATACTATATGAATGTAATCAAGGATTAATAACAGAAGAAAAAAAAAGAAATTGAAATTTTGCAATTTTTACTAAAGGCAATCAAAATGTACATGAATAAAATATTTAAATTAGTAAATTCAAATTAATAACTCTAAAACACTGAACAAAATCAAGTATTTGACCCTGTGGTTTATTTTCGGACTTCTCTTTTCTTCTAAAGGTCCAGTAGTGTTGGGCCCCTGGCAGAGCTCAGGTTTGACGAGACAGGTTTGGAAAAACCTGTCGCTGGCGACTTTTTGGGAGCTAAAGGGTTAAAATAAATAGGAATTGGCCAAAATTTGTATAAACTATCATAGCAGAACAAAAGTAAAAAAAAAAAAAAAAAAACTTTATCTGTTATCAGAATCAAATATTTGATTAGAATAAAAAAATGTAACTTTCTGGAAGATTTCTCGTTACATCTGTAACGTAAAGTAACAACATCTCAGAAAAGAAACATGATAGCAACAGAAAAATATGATAGCAGTGTGATGTGATGGTCCCTGGCCAGATTTTTACACATATTATAAACCCTGTGACACAAAAACCACTGAACTCTGACACGCACAGACTGTTTTCCTTCGTGGTAATGAAGAAAAATGCTGGTCTAGTATGTAAAAGGGAATTTATTCTTCCAGGAACTGAAGCTCCGTAATGCAGCCCTCCAACAGCCAAACCTATCTGTTCTCTGATTGTCTTGATGCATGCTCAATCATCCAGGTAAGTGAATCTCCAAAAGTTGATTCTGTTCATCTGGACGTAGCGCTTGCAGCATTTTCTCCCACTGAAAATGCTACGTCCAGATGAACAGAATCAACTTCTGGAGATGTTGTCTGATTGGATTGTTTAATTGGTGATTGACATGAAATTGACCAATCAGCTGAAAGGAAGAAAAATAGGGTCAAAATTTGGATGTGTAAGTATAAATCCACACACAGCCAGGAAAGCCGAGCACAGAGTTGTTTGTAGCACCAATTCAGCCAGAGTGGAGCCAGATGGATTTTCCATCCATCCACACTGTAAAGTCTATAGGCCAGCAAGTGATAAGTTAAAAGTGTTGTTGGTATTTTCTAAAACAGTTGTATGCAATAGGAATTGCTGTTTATAGTCCTCCTGTATATCTGCATGTTGCCTCCCAATTAAAACCTGTGATAATGGAGATTCAAATTCATGTCATATCTATACCAACAGTTATCAAGTATCCGGATCGACCTTTACTGATGTGCTTAAAGGAAAATTGTTATTTCCATGTATTTTCCTGTTCTGCCTTCAATTTTGAGGACTTCCCCCCACATTTCTAGTTGTGACAGTGCACCTACAACAAAAAAAAATCTGCTGTGATTTACATTTGTTGAAAGAGCAATTTTGTAAAATAGTCTATTTTTGTATGCACAGTTTACAAATCTGTCCTGTACAGCATGGACTGATTGCATGCTAAAAAGTTGTTTCTTGAAAATAGATTACACAATACATTTTTAATTAATAACATCAGCAGAAAGCCTTGTTATTAATTAGATGTACAATTTCTATAGAATACGAAACAACTAAGTTCATTTTTGATCATATCAATACCAGCATATTACACAACTAGTGATGGGATTTTCGTCTCTTTTTAGAGAACCGGCTCTTTCGGCTGGGCTCGCTAAAAAGAGCCGGCTCTTTCGGCTCCCAACCGGCTCTTCAGGTTGTTTTGTTGCTTTAATTAATTTATTATTAACAACAATATAAAATTATGCACAAAAGGAATTACTAATGTAAAAAAAGAAAGTGGTTTTATTTATATATGTTTATATATAAATATATATGGTGGCCCCTAGAGACAAAGCACGTACAAACTCCAAAACCCATTTCTAGCGTTAACTGAACTTCCAAAACAGAGCTACCTAGATCACTTAATTTACACAATTGAAATCATATGTGTATTGTTTGTGTATTTATACACAAGCACTCATATATATTCATAAAAAATTCCAAAAACTCTTCATTTACCTGTTACTACCACACACCAAATCCGGTCGTTGGTACTTCCTGGCTTGTGTAGCCCCTAGGTAACAAAAGCTCAACACTGTGCCTAGCATCCTGGAGCACTTCTGTTGTGTTTTGTATGTGCTTCGGGGTTTGTACGTGTTTTGGATTTTGTACGTGCTTTGTCTCTAGCGGGCACCATAAATATACTTTTATTTATTCTCTCCACAAAAATGTAATAAATAAATCATATAATACAAAAAACAACTATTTACATTTCAACTTTTAACTATTTAATATTTCAGCTTTTTCCTTTTAAACTAATTTAAAGTGAAACAACACAAAACACTGCATACCACAACACAATTAAATATAAATTAAAATATGAAAACAAAAAGAAGATGCACATTTTCTGTCATATGGACCTGCATGAATATGCTTTCTGAATCCTTTATCATCCGCAATTGAAAATAGTTGTGGATGATTACTATACCTTTCTAATGTGACGTTGTTTTCCCTGGCTCTCTTTCTCTCTCTCTCCCTCCCGCTCTGTTCCTGTGCTACTGAGTGTGTAACTACCGCCCCTCCCCCCTCTGCCCAGCGCAAAGCACAAGGTTCGCGTGCAGAGTGAGAGAGGGTGAGAGAAGGGAGAAAAAAAAAAAAAAAAAAAAAACACACTCGCGTCATTCACTTCAACGAGTCGGCTCTAAGAGCCGTTTTGTTTTGACCAACACATTACCAACAACCATGATGAAAAACGCTCATCTGCTTCCATCACCATCAGCTGATTAACATTGAGCTGCTGCAGTCAACACCATCAAAGTAATTTAGTGTTTAATGTTATGTTATTTAATGCTTTTATTTTTAAATCTTTACCAGCGCTTAAAGACTGTAGATGTTCACACCTGGTGTTAGAAAACCGAGCTCACAGCAGTATTTTTTTTATAACAGGAAATTTAAATTTTTATTGGTTACCGTGTTTATTACCACTTTTATCAGTAATGTACTTCCTATAAAATATAGATTTGATAAGTTACCGGTTTATTGAAATCAGCTAGTGAACACATCGATCACTTTATTGAACTACACGCCTTACACTCTTGTGAGCTCTGGTTACTAACAGCAGGTGTGAATGTCCAAAACGCAGATAAAGATTAGAATAACAAGGCAATGTAAAATCGGTTTAATGCAGTTGATAGTAGCAGCTCAGATGGAAATCAGCCAATTGTGAGGAGAGCAGAGGACCAAAACTGTCAGAGTTGTGGGACAAGTGAAGAGAACACTGTTGGCATTATTGTTAGCATAAAAGATGGAAATTTAAATAAATGTTAAATTTTAAAATCGATCATTGCCTTCTGTGCATATATACATATATATATATATATATATATATATATATATATATATATATATATATATATACACATACATACACATATATATATATATATATATATATATATATATATATATATATATATATATATATATTGAATACCAGTAAAAAAAAAAAAAAAAAAAAAAAAAGGATGCCCCAAAGACCATCACTTTTCAAAAATAATAATAATAAGTAATACAAATAATATGGAAGTTACTTACATGTCAAAGATGGTGCTTGTGATCTTGAAGAATCTAAACGTGATAAGGAAATGAAAGAAAGTTAATGATAAAATACAAACATTTTTGTTTTTTCCCAGGATAATTCCATATAAAAGATTCTCTTACTAATGCCCAAAATGAACAGTGTAATTAAAAGTTTGAAAGGCACTGCATGTGTTTATATGATAAACTGACTAATTCAAGCAGCAAACACTAGCAGTGCAAAAATGAATCTAACTAGCTGACAGACTTTACAGTCACAGGAAGATATATCAAAATGGTGACTTAAGCCAGAACAAATGACTTGACAGACATAAATCTTAAATTCCTTTAAGTAAAAAATTGGTGACATATTAATAAGTGGTCCCTAGTGGTTTTCAAATTATTACATGGCTTGTTAATTTTTTATTAAATTATTAAGAAGCCAGATGACTTCAAAACATTTACAAATTACTATAAAGCACTATCCAAACTTCAAATCAAGTGGCAAAATCTCCACATTAAAAGTACTCACAAACTATAAAAATTTGATTATATTTAAAAATATGCAAAAACGAATTCAGTGGAATTTTTACCTGCTCAAGAATACATTAAACATGCACTATTTAATTGAAAAGGACAAAATTTGTGTACTTTTAGAAAGGATTATTAAATATTTGGGGATACTAGCCATAAAGAGGGTCTCGTACATTTATGGGCATCTAATTTCCTGGATTTAATGGTTTAAAAGTTTAATAGGTCTTTGAACTTGATAATAAAATTGAGTCCATTATTAGCAAAAATAATTTTTAAAAAAGAGCAAAAATGCTTAATATATAATAATCGTTTTAAACTTAAGCTTTGTAATTGTAGCAGATTTCATTATGCCTGTAATTTTTTATTTAGCCCCACATTAGTAAAAGCCATAAATGGGAGTTAGATTTATTACTAGTATTTTACACAGCATTCAGCTATAGTAACATGTTCTGCATTTTCCTACTTCACCATCTGATCTGAACAGCTGCACTCTCTTAATTAATTAATAACCTAACATTTCTCAGTAACCAATAACTAGATGGGACAGCGCAGTATCTAAGAGAGTGATCAGACAGTTTTTGAGCTAAAGAAGCTGTGTGTTTCTTTTGGGGGCTTTTTGCACACTGATCCACCACCGTTTTCCTATAGTACAATGCATATCTGGTAACATTACCGTAAACGTGACCAGTAGGTTCACGTTCAGATCAGAAAACTGTTCCAGCTGCAGGCATCTACTCCTGTAATTTAAACAATCACCTCATACGCCTCATGTTTTACACCCCTATAAGGTGAGCTTGCTACACTGCACATGAATATTAGGTAACATGGTATGACTAGCTCATGTTCTGACATTTAAGATACTGTTCAGCCATTTTGTTTACTGGGTAGGGCATAATGGCCGAGTTAGCTGAGCGGGAATCCACTAAAGCCAAAAAAATAATATAATTTTTTTTAATTAATTACAAAAACCTTAAAGGAAAACCTAAGAAACAGTTGCAGAAGCACAGAAAAAAAACTGCCGTGTTGTTATAGTGTGTAAATTCAAAATCTGTATAGAGAGAATGGTGCAATGAAAACAGAATAAGATAAGATGAACTTTATTGAGTAGAATATAGGCAGTAAGAGTTTTGTAATTAACTTTAAATTATGTTTGCCAAAGACAATGCAGTAAATTAACCCAGTTCTACCTGCTAGCTAAAGATGTTATGCTTCTCCCCCTTATACCATTTAGGACGACTATAGAAAGTTACTAAAATAATCATTGATGAAAACTTAGAAAACTTTAAGTATTTACCTTTGTCATAGTTTTCGATTCTTTGGTATCCTTTTGTCCTCCATGTTCTCAAACACCAGGGAGAAAAAAGGCCGCAACTGACGGAAGACCGCGAAGACTAGACGCTAGGCGGTGCAATAGGCTCCTCCCTCTTTTTAAACGAGGCAATAGGAGCTGCTCACATTAAAAACAACTTTATTTAAAAAGTCGTTTTACACCTGATACAAACATTTTAAAAGTCAAACAATGCACAAGTTTAAAAGAACAATTTTATTTTTAAAAGTTTTTTAAGCATAGGGATGGTTAATATGTTTAAAAAAATTATATATAATATTTATCAAATAATTGTCACCCAAATCAACATCATAATAAAAATATAATTAATAAGATATATAATAATGATAAGAAGAAGAATAACAGTTTACCTAAAAGCTCTTCTAACATTAGACTGCTTTTGAAAAGTTTCAACAGTGTCAAACAAGGGAGTTTCACAGTTGAAGTGTGACTGCTTGAAAGACCCCATTCCCTCTCCTTTCCACTAGTTCAAAGAAAATATAAATTATTTCTGGTTATATAATTTGAGGGCACAAGTTTGAAGAGTAACATTTTAACAGATCGGTAATATACTTCAGGAGCTTTACTGGATCTGATTAACCAAAACTTCCATCTTCCATGTAGCTAACTGTCTTTTCTCTAATACAGTAGAGTGTGTCTGATCTACTAAAAATCCTCAACTGCATGTTTGCTCAATTAAATAGTCTTAATTGTTTGAACAACTAGTAATCCTTATAGTAATCCATATAGGTTTTTTATTTGTATTTTTTGCTTTTCTTTTTTTCTACTCTTGTGTCCGTTTTAATCACTTATTATTGCTGCTGTGACAAGTGAATTTACCTAAGAAGAATCATGAAGTCATTATTTTATCTTATCTGAGCTTCACCATGCAGCCTACCATGCAGAGCGCTGAAAGTTCAAATTAAGTACTTAAAATGAAATCTAAAATTTAAAAGTAACCAGTTTCAAACCAGTTATTTGGAATAGTGTGCAGAGTGTTTTGAGTAACATTGAATGTTCAAAAACATCAAAGTTCCTATAGTCTCACTTGACAGCTGGGTTGTAGTGTCTGATAACACATAACATCTTGAGGTCTCAACGTGGACTTTGAGTACATTTGCTAGCCAAGGCTAAATACTGAGAGGGTCAAAAATGAAGGGTAAAGAACATCTGACTGTACGTAAGGATAGCAAAAGTGATAGACTGAGGTTGTGCCAAATATGTTAAAGTTAGGGTGATTTGTTAGAGAATGGTACCCCATGGCTGCCGTCTGCAGGTTACAAAAGAGAGTTATGTTCATACTTTCATTTTTTTACAATTTGACTTTCAGAACTCCCTGGGTTGTGTGCAATCTGTGATGGGCTTGTTTGGAATAAATCCTCCTTTATTCAAATAACACTTTCTCAGGCTCTTCACAGAAGAAGAATCCTCACATAAGCATGTGCTACCATTTTGAACCAATGTACACATTTACCATCACTGACCCAACTAGGGTCTACATTGGATGCCCACCCATATGGCTTTCATGTGAGAAACCCAAGTGGGTCCCATATATACTAAACAATCTTGAGCCCATGTAAAATATATGCCCATATTAATTTAACATAACCCATTTGGGGCCCACATAGACATGTTTTCAGGGTCTGACTTGCATTTGCCCATGTGTGACACATATAGTTTGACCAGGTGGGTCCCACCTGTGTCATCAGGACTAAAAAATATATACTGATTACCTCACTTTGCCCCACCTGGGGCACACAGCAAACGCTTTTCTTTAAATGACTGTGTTTGCCCATGTCTAACCTAGGTGAAAAACCCAAGTGGGTCCTACGTGTGTTTTCCATTTTGAAACAAATGAAGTGTTTCCCATATTTGACCCAGCCATATATATTTATATATTTCCACTTGGTTTTGCCCATATGGCTTTCATGTAAACCCAAGTGGGTCCTAAACCCAAGTGGGTCCCATATATACTAAACAATCTTGAGCCCACGTAAAATACATGCCCATATTAACTTAACATGACCCATATGAGGACCACATAGACATGTTTTCAGGGTCTGACTTGCATTTGCCCATGTGCGACCCATATAGTTTGACCAGGTGGGCCCCACGTGTGTCATCGGTAATAAAAAATATATTGACTACCACACCTTTGCCCCACCTGGGGCCCACATAGACATGTTTTCAGGGTCTGACTTGCATTTGCCCATGTGCGACCCATATAGTTTGACCAGGTGGGCCCCACCTGTGTTATCAGTGCTAAAAACATATATTGATTACCTAACTTTGCCCCACCTGGGGCCCACCAAAACATGTTTTCAGGGTCTGACTTGCATTTGCCCATGTGCGACCCATATAGTTTGACCAGGTGGGCCCCACCTGTGTTATCAGTGCTAAAAACATATATTGATTACCTCACTTTGCCCCACCTGGGGCACACAACAACAGCCTATCCTTAAATGACTGTGTTTGCCCATGTCTATCCCAGGTGGAAAACCCAAGTGGGTCCTACATGTGTTTCCCATTTTGGACCAAGTTAAGTGTTTCCCATGTTTGACCCAGCTAGGACCTACTAAAAGTACCCACTTGGGATTGCCCATATGGGTTTAATGTGAAGAACCCAAGTAGGCCCCATACAAAAAGCCCAGTTTGAGCCCATGCCCATATGGTACCCATCCAGCCCGAGCAAAAACCAGGTGGGGCCCATATATACATGTTGGCTGGGAATTATATCTACTAATCCAGTAAAGCCTGAACCACGAAATAATTGCCAGAAACTCATGTATCAAATATGATGCACTTGCTATTACAGGGTTAATATATATACTTGTGCAATTTCTTTGTTGTATGCTATAAGGCGTACAGGTGACTGCAATGTATGAAATTGTATTTATTTGTGCATTTTAATTCTGCATGCAAAAGATAATCCTATTAGTATGTAGGGATTTTTTCAGTAATTCTATAATAGAGTTTAACTGAACTAAAAAGAAAACAACAGATTTACTAACTGTAAGTCTGCTGCTGTTTTGTTTTTCCAGCCTGGAAAAATGGGGTTTTTTTTATCTATTGACAGCACTAATTAAAATAAATAATACATTTGATTAAATGGGTTCCTCCAGGAATATTGAAATGGGGTGCACAAAGGCAGTATGTGAACCTTATAAAAAATTATAAGTGAACAAAATGATAATGTATATATTAAGTATATTAAGTATAAGGTATTATATTATACATATATGACAATTGTGGGTGTTTGGGGAATTAAAAGCTGTGAAACTAGCCATTGTGAGGCGAGAGGGTGAGGAGGAGACGATATTTTTAATGCATTGTTTGGCACTTAAAATGATCAGACATGCTTTCTGTGCAAATTACACAATACTACATCACTATATTAACAATAACACACTGAGGACGACAAATGGCAGTGTGTGGGTTCATGATTTTCAGAAAACTGACACATACTATAAATTATGTAAGTATGTTGTTCACTTTTTAACAATCTTTTGTGTTTCTCCTGCAGCTGCTGTCGCACAGTATGCTCGTCAGCCTTGCCTGTTACTTGGGGGATGAATTCACACCGGTGGCTCACGCCGCCATGGACAAGTACCTGTCAGCGTTTGCTGCTGTTCTTGCTGAGAAATACAGATGAGACTCAAGCACTGGGTTTCCAGAAAGCATATGAGGCATTTATGATGCTATGTAAAATCTTTTTGTTTTTCTCTCTATGTGTCACTGTCATTACTTTGTTACATTTTTTAATGGTCAAAAATGTGCAATTCGTGTGTTAGTTTTTGTGCTGTTATATTATCAAATAAAAACAAATCGAATCTGTGGTTTTCCACGCATTATCATATCACGTTCAAAATGCATTGTGTTGATCATTTTCAAGGAATTCATCATTTGACTGAGTTAAGTTTTTGTAGTTGCTCACTGTCATGTCAGCTGATAATTTACATGATTTTACTTAAGCAAGCTTTCCTACTGTAAAATATTTTTATAATAAATAATACATTTACAACTACAAAGGCACATTTGATATTAAATCTAATCTGTTTTTGTTTTATTGTTTTATTTTTCTAGTATTACAGAAACAAAGGATTCAGGTTTTAACACCAGTGAATTGGGAGGACTGACTCTCCAGGTTTATCTATGGACCTCAAATATAAAGTATTTACGGTACACATAGCAACAGTGCCCCCATTTGGTAAACTGGTGGTAATACAGATGCATACTGCTGCGATAGTCAAAGCAGCTCATAGACAAGATGTTAAATGTCAGTTTTTTAGTTATTTAAGTGAAATATCTTCTGTAATTTACAGACATCTTTGTTGTGAGGTTGATCACACAAAAATTAACTTTTTTTTCAGGATTGGATTGTGATGCTTTTAAGCCGAAACGTGCTAATACTCTTTTTTACTTAATGGGAGTGTAAATGTTTTTAATATCATGACAGCAGAATGAACTGCATTAATTTCTTCATCCTTGCTTTTACCTTTGCTGGGTTTTTTGTTGGGTTTTTTTTTAAACATTTTGAGTTGATTGTAGCAGTCATCTCATGTGAAGAGCATGAGAGATAATTTATGCCTTCTGTTTGTATCTGCGCACAGTTACGCAAGGTTGCAATTTTACAATCTACATTTTACAGGCTACATAATCCAAATAATACCAAATTACTCATAATTTAGGAGCTGTACTACGATTAAGTTGAAATCCTCAGACTTCTTTCCCAGTAAAGTAAAAATGCACAGGTTCGATAGTTTCTGTGAACCCTAAACTTGCAGAGACTGGTGTTCTCACCTTTGGTTCTTATCTGTAGCTTCGCGTACGTGAAAATCCATGAGTCAGACGAGGTTGAAATGTTTTTAATGAGAGGGAAAAAAGACAAAACATCAGAGACACAGATGACATTTTTATACACCTGACATCTGTGAGGACCGTGCCCTGTTGGTCCGAAGTAAGAGTTTGCTTGAAGCAATCTTAGCATTAAAATGACTGGGAGACTGTGCAATATGTAAGGAAGCAGTTACAGTTAGAGCACATGCTGAAGAGTAGGTGGGGTGTGGGTGTAGATGAGATTGGTAGAGGAAGGGCAGGTGATTGAGGGGATTTGAGAAGATGAGAGTTGGAGATAGGGAGGGTGTTCAAACGTTGAGCAATCAGCAGTCTCCTCCACCTTTCGGCTGCTGTATTGAAATGTAGTACTGTGGGACACCCTAAAACGTACATTTTTCTTCATAACTCACTAATAAATAATAAATTTTCTATAATTTTAATAATAATAATATTACAGTAATATTACATTTAATGTAAGATGTTAGAATATCTAATTTTTTAACAATTTTTTAATTTTTATATAGTTAAAAACCAGGTGTAGATGTCAGGTACGCAGTGGGGGGAATAATTATTTGATCCTGAGGTAAATTTGTACGTTTGTAATTTGCAAGTTTACTGTACAGTGACTGTACAGAATATCAAACAAACATCTAGAAAAACACATGAGACAAACATTGTAAATTCATTTTCAGGTCACTGAGGGAAATGATTATTTGATCCCCTACAGTCCAGCCAGAATTCTGTTTGTGCTCATTTCTTTGGAAGTGAGAAAAATACAAATTCACCAGAGAATAAAACAATTATTTCCTCATCTGTACCATCAGACTTCTGTTCAAACGTCATGAAATGTGACCTCCTTGCAAGTAAAAGTGACTCTAGGTAATTTTGAAGAGTTTAATTCAATCTTTACCAAATATTCTTTAGTATCATAGACATGTTCACAATTTCTCTTAAGAATATTGTTTGAATACATGAATTAGATACTTTTTAAAAACCCAAATAGCCTGTGTTTAATAAGGAGCTGTGATTTAGCTCTTCAATACACCATTTTTCAATGTCATTTGGTGAAAAATATTTCTTTATTGACAGAAAAGTTTATTCTCATGGAAAGATAAGGTCCTTTTGTTGGGCCTGATTTTACAGCCATGACTCCAGATGTACATTTACAAAAGTTACTAAAGTGGAAGAAAATAAAAACTGTAACGTCCAACTGTAACTGTGATTAGTTGGTTTGAACCATGTGTCCACCAAAAGCCTTGGGCGCCCACAACCACGTGGACACTTCACCGGTGATCTCTCTCTGGGCATTTGTTCTCGGTAGGTTATGAAGATATTCTTCGATCGCTATGTGTTTGTAGTACTTTGTAGTTTGTAGTACTTGTACTTGTACTAGTACATGTACTTTTTCAGGGTTGAATTAGCATGTTTAATGTGTAATGTATTTTCTGAAATTATACGTTTTTGTTTTCCATTATTTCATCAAATGTGAAAAGCACAAATATCTACTTCTATCTTGTTGATAATGTTTAAAAACATTCATATTAAACATGAAGCTGCTGTGAGGACGTTGAACACGGCGCTGTCTCTGGTGCTGAAATTAGTTTGATTCCACTGCACTTAGCTATAATTTTGTATTTTCTAATTAGTTGTTTTTGTATTCAATGTCCTTTTTTCATTCATTTTTTTAAGTGTAGTGTAGGTTTTTTTCTGTTAATTCAGATTTTTGTTTGTTTGTGTTTTTTTCCACACCTCATTTTAGTTTGTAGCTTAGCTTCAGTTAACTACATTAACTCTTCTGTAAATAAACACAAATATCTTTATGCCCAGTTTGTGGTTTATAGATAGCTCTATTGTAAAGATGTGTAGAGGTGAAGGGCTAATTGATCAAGTAGTGGGGCGGTCACGTGCCCGCCCAAGTCCATGGGTTCACTGTTGGGGCTATTCCGCCACATTTGATAGTTTGCGTTATTCAGCTATAACTAAATAAACTAATCAAATGACCGAGTGACGTAAAGTCATCCGCATGACCATTTTTATCACTGCCAATTCTATCACAGCACCCTGCTGCTTTTCTGTTTCTTTCCCCGTAGGATTGTCTCCCACTTTCTCTCTATATATATCTTTAATGTCATCTCTCTCCCTTACCTATCCTCTTGTGAATTATGAATTCTGCCGCTTTTCACAGGGTTAATGTCAGAGTTACAGATATATGGGACAGCTCAGGAACAGCACTGTATCACAAAGTCTTCCACCGTGTAAACCTGAAATCAGTGTTGCAGCTGACCTGTTCCGCTGTGGAGAAGAACAGCTATTGAATGTCTTAGATTTAAGACATTAATCTTAGACACTTCCACTCTTTGAGTCCCGTCAAAACTTTCAGTTTTGTTTGTTACAGATTAGAGGGAGGAAGGAAACAATAGTCTAACGCGAAACTTACCGCTTATAGCTTCAAAGATTAATAATTGTGGGAAAAGGTAGACAGTTGATACTGATTTCAGTGCTTTCATTTTTCTCTCTTTTCTAAATATAATACATTTATTGCGCTAAATAAATTTGCCAACCGGTTAAAGAAGTCCCCAAATGACCTCACCAACGTAGACTTTTGTCACTGCACACTTCTTAATGCCATTCAAACCCAGTCTCACAGACTTGACAGTGTGACGGGGATCTATTAAAATCAATGCCCCTTTTAATAAACCATTTACGTACCTTTTCCTACTGTGACATGTTAAAGTGTCTCCTGTGGAAAAGGAAGTACTAAAAGAGATGTTGCTGCTGCTGAAACCGATACCTTTCTTTCTCCAAACAACCAGTTTGTGTCCTGTATAAAATGTAGCTCCAACACTGAGTCATCTTTTATTTTGTGCCAGAAAACAGCAATAATGACTTTCTTATTGGTCGTGTTACAAAAATACACACATGAACATTTTCCAAGTTTCTGTTTTTAAGTATTAAAAGATTCATTGACATTCATTGCCAAGTCCAATTGTTGTTACTAAATATGCCTTTAAAAAACTCTGTCATGTCCTTAAACAGCTGGCCACTATGGGTTTGTTTGTTTGTTTGTTTTTGTTTTTTAGCCATACAAAAATCAAGGACTAAGATCAACCCACTGAAAAAAATTGTAGTTAAAATTGATCATTTACAGCACTGAAGCCTGAGGTTTCAGCTCATAGAGATTGCCTGCATAGATATACGAGAGGGGAACATTCACTGGCCACTTTATTAGCTACACTTTGCTACCATCAGGTTGGACTCTGTTTTTGCCTTAATTCTACATGTATAGATTCATCAAGGTGCTGGAAATACCCCTCAGCGATTCATCCTCTTTAAACTGATGGCTGTGGGGGGAATCTTTTTTTAATGAGCAGCCTAAAAGAAGCCCATTTGTCAAAGGTAAAGAAAAAGCTAAGTTCCTTGGAACTGATGCATTTTTTTCCACATAAACAAATAAGCAAAAACTGCTGAGACTTAAAGGAAAAGCGTCAGTAATGTTCAAGTCAGTCCAGCCACCTGCTGGATTTAAGCAGAATTTGCACTTTTTTCTTTTCTTTTCTTTTCTTTTCTTTTTTAATTAACGCCGCCCGAGCTTATATAAGCGCGATGAAGTTTGCAACAGTGAATCTCATAAAGGCTTCTTCCCTGTCTCTGTCAGTTCCTGCATCCTTAAATGTCTCCAGTTGTCCCGAGATCTCTATAACTGTCTCCTTGGTGCATTTAAACCCCTGTTCCTCCCTGTCCTCATTGTCTGTTGTCTTCATCTCCGTTATCAGTCATCATAATTTTACCATCTCTGTGCAAGTCTGCAAATTTCTTTATTAAATCATAAGATTCTTAAATTCATCAAGTCTCTCTGTGCCTGGGTCCTCGTCACAAAACATGACATCACTGTTTTGTACATTTTAACACAATTTAATCCCACATTTGTGAAAAAAAGCAAAACACTTTTTTGAAAAGTTTGTAACAAAACCATCAAATCTGATCAAGGTTATTTAAATGCTGAAAAAGAAGAATGGATTGGAATAAAAAAAAAAAATACATATCCTAACCTTAATTACTGGGGAAGAATAATGAATGATGTTCATAGTGAGTAAAAAGTAAACTGAGTGCATTTTTTGGACAGAGATTCACTTTTAATGTGTATGTATAATACAATACAGATACATAAAAAACACTCCCAAAACAGAATAAATTATTACAAATAAATTATTACAAAATATTAATAAAAAACTATAAAAATTGAGGCAACTTTGCCTGTGGTAGAATGTATAACATGTATGAAAAAATCTTTACTGCAGATACTAATTTTACTAATTTAATAATACTAATTTTGTGTTGTAAGATTTATGAGTTTAATGCATTCATAGTGGTACTTAGCTCGACATTTTTATCAGGTGGTACACACTGTAAAAAGTTTGAGAAATACTGATAAGTGTATGTGTGCTTTTGGAAAACATTTAAAGCTGCAGTATTTTTGAAACAAGCTTAAAACATTTTTAGAATATAAACAGAGCATCTGCTTCTCTTTACAGCTCCTCACTCCACCAGGGCTGTTTGGCACTTTCTGACAGTGTGCAAATGTGATGTATGTAATGCAGCAGACATACAGACAACTAGATGGTCCAAAAGTTGGCCTACCTATTATTGGCTGAGGTTTTAGTAGAGTTGTGGCTGAACCACATAAAAATATATCATTCATTTTAATCTCCCCAATCCATTATAATGTTATGTTGGAATGTTGTTAAAGAGGGTCAAAAATGTTTCAACCCAGTTTGTTTAGCAGATTCTGTATAGCAGCTTTAATATAGGGAGAACACAACTTCCAGATTGTATGAATTAGGGATGCACCGATACCGATATCGGGCCTCGATACCACATTTTCTAAAGTACTCGTACTCGTTAAAAGTCCCCCGATACCGAGGACCGATACCACGGTCTGAGACCTGTCTATGTTTGAGCGGCATGTAAGGGGTTAATCACAGGCGCCGAGTGCCCGCCCCCAGAACCCGGCTTCATCTCAGAGCTGGGAGAAGGCAAGCCAAGACAAGTCAGCCGGGGACAGCTATTTCAAAGTGAACAAAGACACGAAAACAAAGGCGGACTGCAAACTGTGCTCAGCGAAATTGTCCAGAGGAGGCTCAAAAGGTAGCGCATTTAACACAAGTAATTTAATCAAGCACCTAAAATCCCAACACGACAACGAGTACAAAGAGTTTACCCACGCTTATTAGCACAGAGGAGCATAGCTGATGCTATAGCAGTGGGACGGAAAATAGTTGGGCACTTTAAACATTCCGCCTTAGCCTACTTCCGCCTCGAGGACATTCAGGGACAGCTCAACCAGCCAATAAAGAGACTGCAGCAGGACGTACAGACGCGCTGGATATTGCATATTACATGCTCCAGTCCCTCATTGAGCAAAAGCGAGTGCTGGGCGTGTATGTGTCCGAGCATGAACTCCCTGACTATCTCACCGCTCACCAATGGGCTCTTATGGAGACGACTGTTGCCATCCTCGCCCCCTTTGAGGAACTAACTAAAAAAGTGAGCAGCTACGACGCACTAGCCTCTGATGTCATCCCAGCTGTGACTGTGCTAGTGTGACTTCTAAACAGAGAAACAGACGAGGACCACGGTGTCAGTTGCACTGACTGCCACAGTTCTATGTCGGTGGATGTTGTTAGTTTATTCAAATATTGTGCACTAAATGGCAAAGATGTTTATTAATGCCCCTTGTGTTGTCCAAAGCGGCAGAGTTTACAATAAACTGAAAAAAATACTTGAGTTGTACTGTCACTGTTTAAATTATTATTTATTCTGTAATATGTTGCATACAACATGCTTTTCATTTTAAATAAATGTTCTTAATTCCAAACCAGTCCCTTGTTTTGTTTTGTTTTTGTTTTGTTTGTTTTTTTGTTAAATTATAGGACTAAAGCTGTTACCTGTAAATTTAAATCATGTTTTTATTAAGTACTCGGTATCGGTATCGGTGAGTACTGAAATGCAAGTAGTCGTACTCGTACTCGTTTCTAAAAAAGTGGTATCGGTGCATCCCTAGTATGAATAAAAAAATTTTTTTTCTTTTTGTCAGTTTAATAGTTTCTGTTTTGCCTGTCACTGTTCCCTGTCTGTTTTCTTACCTGGTTCTTCCTGACCTTGTACTTTCTCCTCACATTCCCCTCTTTCCTCTCTCCCTCTTTGGACTGACAATCATACACAAATAGATTGTATTCAATTAGATGAAAATTTGCATTAATATGAAAAAATACTATTAAGATCACTAACAAAAAAGTCCCCTCCCAGTGTACTTTCAACCAAAAGGCAAATAACCAAACCACATGAACATCTAATAAAAGATATACACATTAAAACGCTGATCCAACATTATTCTTGATTGACTGATCATTTGATTTTACACTTTTACCTGAATGTGGCTTCTTTTTTTGAAAAAACTTCCTTATATCCATTATGAACCTGGCTGTCTCTCTGTACACAAACGCACACACACTGCACACACACACACGGCCTCTCACTTCCGCACTTCTGGTACTTGTAATATGCACCGTACGTAGTACGCGTAGTGCACGTACTTCAAGCGTGCAGACCCTGAATTGGGACACAGCCTCATACTCTCTCCGTATTCGATATATTATCCGTTGTTGATCTGCACACAGCTGTTGTCACCAATGTTGCACTGGCTTATGTCACTGTCATGAGACATTCTCGCAAAAAAATCACGGTTTTAGTAACGCAGTAATGCAGCGTTCCTACGGGAAAGTAACAGTAATCTAATTACCGTTTTTTGCAATAGTAATCCCTTACTTTACTCGTTACTTGAAAAAAGTAATCGGATTACAGTAACTCCTTACAAGTAACTGCCCATCTCTGATTGACAGTGAGGAGAGCGGCATAAACAGTGAAATAGAAAGTGCAACCAAGATAAATAAAGTACATTTAAAAAATATAATCTTAAAATTAAATGTATGTTTGTTTGTTTGTTTATTCCAATTGTAATTTACAACAAATCCCCAGCTGTGCACGCAATTCATCGCCCAACAGAAAATGAAATAAACAAAGTAGTATCTAGTATACTGAAAAACAAGTATAGGGTACTCTCGTTAGAATGAAGAACAGCCTGCTACTGGTCATTTTGCGGTTATGGTTGTTTTTACTTACAAATCCTATAAAATACATTTTTTTATTAGTTTCGTTTTAATTATAACCTTTGCAAGAGTTAAATCCGCTCTCATATTTCGCCATGTTACAGTCTAAAAACATAAAAGCACTAACGAGATCCTTTATTTGCCCTGTACTCGGCATCCAGCCCCCCAGTGTGATATAAGATATAAATATAAGCATGTGTAAAATTAAAATAAATACAAAGGGAAAACGTAAACTTTGCTTCAGTGGGCCTTTATTTCTTTTTTGAGGTGATCCATAACATATTGAAACAGGCGTTAGATCTCCTTCTGGCTTCCAGATGCAGACGGATCTACATTTTAGTGGTACTGCCTTCCGAGAGCGGACACCACCACGGCCAAGAACTTCTGGAAGGTAGCCTGAATCTCTGGGGTGAAAGCGGAACCCATTTTTCCAGCAACAACAATGGTCAGGCAGTCAGAAAGCAGCTGCATGGAGAAAGAAAAAAAGGCATGAGAAAATGTCGTGTTTGCATTAAAAAGAAGAAGAAGAAAGGCGGGTTCTGAGGTTTACCTTGAAGTTGTCGGGGTCGACGTGCAGCTTCTCTGAGTGCAGGACGCTCAGCTCGGCGTAGGTGGCTTTAATGTTGTCCATGTTCTTCAGAGCGCGGTCCAGACCGTGGAGCACTCTGATTCCGTGGGCAGCAACTTGAGGGTTGTTGCTGATGGCTTCGGCGTTGTAGAGGTTACCGAAGGAGGCGAAATACCTCTGAGTCCAGGGGTAAACGATCAGACACCTGCAAGGGAGAAACACACGTGAGTTTGGCCCCAGAGCACGTCATAGGAAGGCTTGTCCTCTTGCAGATGTGTTCCTTACCTGACCAGAGCCTTGGGCCCAATGTCGTTATAGTCCAGGTTGGAAAAGATGTTGGTGATGATGCTGCGTTCGGTTTCGCTCCACTCAACCATGGTGGCGTTTGATTATGATTTTTTTCTTCAGGCTTGAAGGAAAAGGCTGAATAGTGCTTCACCAGACCCCCTGCATCTATTTAAATGCGTCGAAGCTCCCCCACCCTAAATGAGAAGTCTGCTGTGATAGGCTGGAGATGATGCGCGTGAGATAAACTGCAGACTTCACCAGAAGTTTCTGGATTTGTTGATACGGTTTTGTTATTCGTGTCCTGCGCAATTTTAGCAAAGCCAAAAACAAAATTTCAATTAGCGCAGTTATTGTGCGGCCAAAGATTCCAAAGCCCAATACTTTATGCGCAAAATATTCCCAATATTTATAATGTATATATTCTATTACAGTTATTTCAAATGCAGTCCTCAAGTCTCTGATAATTCTTATTATTATTTTTATTTATTTATTTATTTATTCAGCTATTATTAGCTGAATCCTGAGTTGCTGATGATTTTTTTTATTTTATTTTATTTTATTTTATTTTATTTTATTTTATTTTATTTTATTTTATTTTGCTTTTAAACAAATCACACAGAGGATAAAATTCATAAAATGTAAAATAGGCCTTTTGAAAATTATCTGTCAACATTGATCAAAGTGCGTCCCCCACTTTTTAAAATCTAAATAAAGTGTGTATATATTTTTAAATGTGAATTCTGATTTATTTATTTTTTTAATATGGAAATTCATAATTCGTCTGTATCTGGCTGATATTATACAAATAAAGGTTCAACAACTTCACATCTTCACAAAAATATCAACATTATATAGAAATATAAGTAAAAAGGCTAAACATTTATGCGGAGAAAAATGAAAGAATTTATTTATTTATTTAGTCTTTATTTGTCTTTATTTTAAATGTGAGGAATGGTTGCCAAGCAGCTCGAGAGTGTTTGACGCTCTTTAAGTTATATCTCGTAAACCACACCGGCGTTATCTGCAGCAGCGAACCCCCCTCCACCCAAACCCCCCTGCGCCCAAAGATGCATGTGTTTTGATTAAGAACACTTGAGCTGGCTGATAAAGGCCGTCTGCTCTATTTTCTACCACTGATAGGAACTTATTTTATGGCCCGAGCCAAAAAAGAAAAAAAATGCTGAATTAAAAAATTAAATCTGATAAATCTGAGAAAGCTTTAAACAGCTTCAATTTGATAAGAAGAGCTGTTTTTTAATCTTGTATTTTTAGTATATCCTAGATCCACCGAGTGTATTTGCATATATTATAGAATTTTGCGCTCTTTTCTGTAAATGCGTAATGTGCATGCACGCATTTTTGTAACTCCTACCTGCATCCATAAATGACCCACATTCTTTGCGATCACGAAACCTGTTTTTTTTTTTTTTTACAAATAGATCATTTTCTTATACGTATATTGTACTTCATTGGTAAAATTGTTTAAATGATGATCACATCACGAAAATATACTTTATTTTTTTTATTGATTGATTTAAGTAGTACGAATCGAATCGAATTGTTTTCTAAATATTCAAAATGATCATTATTATTATTACTACTAGGCTACTATTACTATAATTTACTTCGTTCAGGCCTCAGTAAAGCTGGAAGTAATAGAAAAATGTGTTCAGTTTTATGAATCAATCAGTTTTATTGGCATTAATTTCACAGCAACCCCTTAGACACGAGTTCACTCATTGTTTTTAGAACTGTAGACTTTCTGCACATGATATCACTCCGCCTGAGATGTTCTCCACTCATCAGTCATCAGGGGACCATGTGCTTCACCTCTAACTTCTCACAAACTTGCAAAGCAAAAAATGTGGTTACGTTGCACTTTTGGTATCCTACACGAAAAAATGCTGAGTGTTTTTGCAAATTCACACCCAAGATGTCACCAGCAGATATCACCCTCTGCGTTGGCCTAAAGCCAAACAAGTTTCTATCAGGTCCGGTGAATGAGTCCTATCTGCGTCACAGCTTGCGGCTTGGTATCAGATGCCGTGGGTGTGACCGAGGGGGGAACTGAATTTAAGCAAAGCTCCTCGCCGGGTAGCATCATCAGAGAGAAAGAGACAACCAATCCAACATGAGTCTGAGTGAGAAAGACAAGGCTGCCGTCAAGGCACTCTGGGCCAAGGTCTCCAAGTCTTTGGATACTTTTGGAGGCGAAGCTTTGGGCAGGTAAGGCTGTATAGGCACTTCTTTATTGAATTCAGTTCAATTGAATTTTATTCATACAGCGCCAAATTACAGCAACAGTCGCCTCAAATATTTAAATACGCTTCAAATTAACATGACTTCGACTACTTAAAATAAGCTCGTGCTCCAGGTGAGGCTCGAACTCACAACCTCGGCATCACTCTGCAGGCTACTGTCTTATAAGTACCACGCGCTGACCGATTGCGCCACTGGAGCTTGTGACCCACCATGTTCATCTCTGCTTTCACAGGATGCTCCTCGTGTATCCGCAAACCAAGACTTACTTCTCCCACTGGCCGGACCTGACTCCCGGTTCTAACCCCGTGATGGTTCACGGAAAGCTGATCTTGGGTGGAGTCACTGAGGCCGTGTCCAAGATTGACAACCTGAGAGGCGGCCTGCTGGAACTGAGCGAGCTGCACGCTTTCAAGCTGAGGGTGGATCCATCTAACTTCAAGGTAAGACGCGGATCATGTGCATATGCGATTTCAGTTATAAACAGAGGTTATTGTCTATTCCTATTTCACGCACGGTTAATTTATGTAACAAAGTAATCCAATGTATTGAAAAGATTGTTTTTAAGAAGATCGAGTTTATTTATGTTTGTTAGCATTTGTACTAACAAACAGTCTGTTTATTAAAAGCGATTTCTGCCGAGCAAACTTCATATGTGGTGTAAACTGTTTCCTCTCTCTGCAGATCCTGGCTCACACCATTATGGTGGTGATCGCCACTATGTTCCCTAAAGATTTCACCCCGGAAGCTCATGTCGCCTTCGATAAATTCTTGGCCGCCGTGGCCCTGGGTCTCTCTGAGAAATACCGTTGAGATGTCGGCAGTGAAAAGCGCAGTTTGTGACCATTAAAATCATGGTTGGAAAACGAAAATAAAGCATGCCGCCAAAAATAATCCTGCTCTGTGTGTGTGTGTTTTTCTTTTTTAAAATATCACACTGTGTCGTTTCACACCTGCACACGTGACACTGCAGAAAAAAATCCCAATAAAGAGTTTAGATTAAATGACAGTGTTCTTTTTTTATGGGGAAGAACTGAGAAAAAAAATGATTTTATGTATTTTTCTTGATTTATTTTATACTAAACAACAATCCATAGATTACAAACTGCCATGGAATAACAGCATCAAAAAGAAATATCCAAAAGTATGCCCTTTTTTAAATATATGGAGTGAAAGACAGAGCTTATGGATATATTGAATCCTGCACCACAGCTGTAAATGGAGTCATTTCATTATGATTCGGAGTTTATCATCACCCAGAATGATCCTGCAAAAACAGTAAGAGACAGTGACACTGGTGTATCATTCCCGCGGTTTCATTTAGTAATCCATTTATGTGTAACTTCTCTTACCTGACCAAAGCAGCGGCCACAAGACCTCCCCCAATGGGACCGACCCAGTACACCCAGTGGTAAGTCCAGTAGCCGGTCACCACAGCTGGACCGAAAGCCCTGGCAGGATTTAGACACGTTCCTGATATATCACCCCTGCACATAAGTGATAAAGTTAAACAAGAGGAAAAACAAGTTTTTAAATCATTTACTTAAGCACAAGATAAAATCCTGCTTAAGTAGGCCAATAATGCAAAACACTTTAGAATATGCCTAAAGCACCAAAAGCAATCAGACCAGGATATCATATATTTTTACAATATTATTAATGGGTAAAAGTTTTTGATTCATTAATATATAAAGGTGAACAACACTAGAGGGCAATTTCAAGCCAATAGCACAAGTCATCTTCAAGTGCAGGATCTACCATGGATCGCACTACCAGAAGGCAACATTGCAGAAGTTGAGGACAGCTACAAGTACCTGGGAATCCCACAGGCAAATAGCAAGAACAAGATCCAGGCTATCAAATTAATATCACCGCCCTGCCCGTGATCAGGTAAAATGGTAAATGGCCTGTATTTGTATAGCGCTTTACTAGTCCCTAAGGACCCCAAAGCACTTTACACATTCAGTCATCCACCCATTCGTGATGGCAGCTACATTGTAGCCACAGCTGCCCTGGGGCACACTGACAGAGGCGAGGCTACCGAACACTGGCGCCACCAGGCCCTCTGACCACCACCAGTAGGCAATGGGTGAAGTGTCTTGCCCAAGGACCGAGACTAGTCTCGAACCAGCAACCTTTCGATTACAAGGCAAACTCCCAACTCTTGAGCCATGATCGCCCCGCAGGTACACTGCTGGGATAATAAGCTGGCCACTGACATCAAGACAAGGAAGCTCATGACCACACATGGAAGATTTCACCCTAAATCCAGCACCTTGAGACTGTACACTAAGCAGAAAGAAGGAGGCCAGGGGCTAGTGAGTGTCTGAACCACTATCCAGAAGGAGACAACGAACTACAGTGAGTACATGAGGAAGATGACCATAACTGACTGCCTGTCCAGCAGGGCCCTGCGTCTCACCCTGCCAAGACATTGATTATGACCGTACAGCCCACCAGGAAAGGAGCCAGTGGGGTTTTCGTCCTGGTATTGACGGCCACCAGCAGCACCACCAAAGTTATCAGGCAGGTCATGGCCACCTCTCCGAATATGGCTCGTGACAGCTGGCTGTCTGACTTGAGGATAGTAAACGCTGCTCCCGTGGCATTGATGAAGCGTTCTGGAGGGGTCATCAGCTATGAAACAGTACAGTTGTGGTGAAAATTCACAGGATATTCAAACATGCATCCGTTTAGAAGATGTGAAGGTGCTGAACCTTCAACTGACCTTGGCCATTCCAGCTCCCACCACTCCTCCAATCAGCTGGCAGACAATATAGAGCCCCGCCATCATCAGGTCCATGCCTCCACACAGGTAGATGGCAACAGTGAAGGGAGGGTTAAAGTGAGAGCCACTGGGAGGAGGCAAAGGAGCAACAAAGACAAAGTTGAGAACAAACTGAGCTAACTCCACTCAAATCTGGTAAATGTCTACATGGTAAACCTTTAACCTAGAGTTGTCAAACATATAGCCCAGGGGCCAGAATGGGCCAGCAAAGACTCCTGATAAAGACCTCCCCGTGAACACTCATGCTACTTCAAAGTAAAACAAGGTGATAGATTAACAGTGAAATGACACAAAAAAGTTTTTTTCGTCACTTATTGTAAAAATTTATTTTTGTTACAGTGAAGCCACAGTCAAATAAATAAATCTGTGCATTAACAAAAAATGGTCTGTTTTATAATTACAGGATAGTTTGGGCGATGACCTATAAGAAATTGTTATTTGTTATGTGATTTTACACATTTAATTCAAAGAGTTATGCCGACAGATTTCTTGCATTTTCTGCAGTGACGCGCTGTCGAAACTGACCTTCCTTTTCTTATATAAAGACATCACAAGGATTAAATGTGTCATATGTGGCACGCTACGTCAAATCCCTGCTTTACCCTCTAGATATTTTAAAATTGATTTATTTGCATTAATTATACATACACTGCCTCATTTATCTACAAAAGATATCCTGAAAAGATTTAAGGTAGGTAAATGAACTTTATCTTTAACCTTCAAGTGACCAAGGTTAAAGTTTGACATAAATGATATTCAAACAAACAATCCAACAACTAAAACATAAATGCCAACGTTTGACTTAATAAATAACTTTACCTGATTTTATCCATGACAGCCACCAGCACGGCTACAGCCAGACCGTGCACCAGGGCTGGCTGTAGCCGTCCAGCTTCTGGTACGTTCTCGATCACAGACACACAGCCGATGAAAACAAAGAACAAGGTCCCCACAGTTTCAGCCAAGCAGGGCTGGTACAATCTCTCGTATTTGTTAGGTTGAGGTTTCAACACGGGTTTAGTCTTCATAGGCTCCATTAGAGCAGAATCGCCCATTTCAATTTGCTCCTCGCCCATTGTCGCTCCTTATTTGCTTGCACTTGCAGCTGGCTTCTCTGTACTCAGACCAGTGTGCCGAAGTGCCAAAGGTGCTGCAAGGTGTTGGGGTTTATTAATAATCATCCCCCATATCCTGCACACTGCAAACATATTGCATCACTGGTCATAAAAGCATAAAGAATGAATTATTGAGCCATATAAATGTTCTTCACACCTGTTCAGCCATGCTTGGCAGTGTTTGAAGGAGTGCACTTAAGTGACATCTTTAAAAAAAATAAAACATAAAACGCATAAAACATAATGATGCATGAGGGAGGGGTGGAGGTCACAAGTTCCAGAGTTAAAGTATTCTTCTGTCATAACAATCATTGTCTTTGCTTTATTTGCATCCCCTGCCAAACCTAAAGCAATCGCCAAGCGTCTATATAGATAAGCTAGATTAGAGACTTTGCAGAAAGTTATGGTCCAGGGTAAGTGGATTTTACACTCTTGGATAACAACACTGAACTTTAGATTATGTCAGACTAATTACATCCTAAACTAAGATAAACATGCATGTACCGAAACATATTTATATTATTTAATAGACAAATGGCATCAAAGAGGCCAAACGTCGCAAAGAACAAAGAGAAAAGAGCGGTCAGAATCGTGCATCTGACCGTGAATCTAAATCTTGTTTCTCACTTGTGGATGAGATCAAATTTATAACACAAGCAGCTCAGCCAGTGCAAATGCAGCAGGAAATAATCAAACAGTGTCATATGACAATATATTAACCACTGGGACATTTTCTTTTTCGGCAAATCTTCTTTTTTTCATATGTGTGACATTTTTTTAGTGTTTATGCACTGCTGCAAGTACTTTGATACTTTCCCTCTATTGACCCTGAGACGAGACGGATTCAATAAAAAGAACTGAGAAAGTAAGTAAAAATATTATTTATATAGCACCTTTCAGGACAAAGATTACAAAGTGCTTCACGAGAAAAGAAATAATGTCGGGTCTGTGCAGTTTTGAGTTTGTTTTGTATTTTTGTTTCCTTATATTGTTGGAAATATGTTAAGTTCTTGTGTTGCCACTAGTAGTTAGGATTTCATTCTCGTTTTACTACTTTTATAACATTTATAAGTCTTCTCTTGTCTTCAGTGTCAATATGTCGTGTTTCTTGTCTGCGTGTTACATGTTATCAAGCTTGTGTGTCACGTCTTCATTTCTCTGTTTCCTGTTTTATTTTGAAAGTCTCTTGTTTCTTTGTTCAATGTGTTTAGTTACACATTAGTGTAATGCGTTTACTTTTCCCCTGTGAGGTAGTTATGTTCATTTGTGTCAGCTGTTTCTACTTCCCCAGATCACCTCCTGTGTGTATTTAATCTGGGTTTTTTTTTTTCATTCATTCCTTGTCAGGTCATCTGTTGTTTCTTGCCATGTTTCCAAGTTTCTTGTCCAGGTTTGTTTAGGTTCATATCAGGGTTCTTCATGTTGTTTTTTTAGTTCTCCCAGTTTAGGTTAATGTTTAGTTTTGTATCAGTTTGCCTTACCTTTTGTTCTGCTTCTGAATACTGTGACAAATACCAGGACATTTAAAACAAAGACAAAAAATTAACCAAATGCAATTCCAAAAAGATGAGTTTTTAGTTGTTGTTGTTTTTTTAAAGAGACTACTGAGGCCACAGATCTCAAGCTCACAGGAAGAGAGTTCCATAATGTGGGGGCCACAGTGGCAAAAGCTCTGTCTCCCTGAGTTCTCAGCCTTGTTTGCTGTATAACAGGGGTGGGCAACTCCAGGCCTCAAGTCCCAGCGTCCTGCAGATTTTAGATGTGTCCAATTCAAATTTTTAAATGACCTCCTCAACATGTCTTGAAGTTCTCCAGAGGCCTGGTAATGAACTAATCATTTGATTCAGGTGTGTTGACCCGGGGTGATATCTAAAACCTGCAGGACACCGGCCCTCGAGGCCTGGAGTTGCCCAACCCTGCTGTATAACAAATCGGCCCTGATCACATGACCTCACGGACCTGCTAGGGACACAGGGCTGTAGAAGTTCAATAATCTAAGCTGGTGCTTGTCCATGAAGAGCTCTAAAAGTCAGAACCAGAATCTTAAAATGGAGCCAATGGAGCTGTATTAGCAATGGCGTCACATGCGAGTACTTTGGTCAGAAGCCTTGCTGCAGCGTTTTGAACAACCTGCAGATGTTCCAGGGAGTTTTTGCTTAGACTTATAAATAATCAATTACAGTAGTCCAAATGTGATGAAATGAATGCATGTGTAGCAACCTCCAGTTCAGTATGTGACACAATAGGACTTAGTAAATAAGTAAGTTAGATTTTTTGATTGTTTCATTGATTGATTGATTGACTAAAGCTTTCTTACAAAAACACTAGAAGGTGTTGTGACCCAACTTGTTTTCCTTGAAGTTTACAATTTCTGTTAATTCGTACAACCTGTTTCTTCAATCTTATCACCTCTCACAGTGAGGTTAGATAAGATTATGAGATAGGGATTAAAAGATTATAGTGATAAGATTGTACTATAATGTTATGTGTATTATACAACACATCTATTGACGGCATTCTTCAACGGAGTAATTGTACATCCACCTTTTTCCTATCTTAAATCCAGTACTGTGCAAATGTCTCATTTCTTTATATCTTTCTTTATATCATTCTCCCAAGGACAGACTTTATTGTTTTTTGGTCTGGAAGTTCTCCAGGCTTCCTAAAGGTCTTTCAAAGTTTTTCTTGGACATTGAATGCTTTTTCACTCACTTTTAGTCAACTGCTTGTACCTGAGCATTTTCAGAGAAAACCAGAGCCACTTAACACTGACTCATGAGTCGTGATTTATTTAACCATTTAAAAAAGCACATAACTCAAGGGATGAACCAGTGTTGGGTCTTCACATAAAACACAAGTTAGCAAATAACCTATTTTATATCTTTAGGCACTTTGCTAATAGCAACCTGTTGAAAAACGCATCATTTATTCCTTCCAAAAGGTTGATTCTCCTTATCTGGACGTAGCATTTTCAGCATAGCGTAGCGCAACATAGCATTTTCAGCGTAGCACAACGCTATGTCCAGATGAACAGAATCAAACCTTTTGGGATTTACTTACCCGGATGATTGAGCATGCATCAAGACATCATTTATTTCTATTTGTACAGTTAAATGATGCTGACATGGTTTGACGGGCATAAAATTGTAGTTTCGCTCCACGAAGCTGATTACCAAAGAGCTATTAGCTAAAAGCCTGACATATCTCAGCAAAACAAGAAGTGGCAGGCTAAAACCTAAAAAACAATCAACAGTAGGGGAACAGTATCTGAAAGTCATGTCCTTAAGACTTGACAAAGGCCTGTTCACTGAAGCCTCATCAAAAATGGTCTCTGTGGAAGACTAGCTGTTAAGAAGCTGTTCTTAAGGAAGGCTAAGGCATGCTAGCTTACACGAGAACTGGACTGAAAAACGGCGGGAACGGGTTTTATGGTGTGTTGAATTGAGATGAGAATGTTTTGGCTTAAACTCTCAAGCAGGTCAGGAGAGAGGTCCAACAGCGAGTGTTTACAGCCATCTGTAAAACAGGTGGAGGCTCTGTCATGGTTTGGAGAGCCAGTGGTGTTGAGGATCTTGTCAACATTGATGGAATTATGAAGACAGACAAGAACAGTCGGATTTTGATCTGCCACGCAGTAACATGTTTAAGGCATCTGATTGGCAAAGGCTTCATTTATTAGCATCACACCACCACTGCAGTAAAAGCATACGTGTATAGAAACACACACAGTGGACACTATCAGTCATGGGCTGGTCTACTTAGGCAGAGAATAAAAGCGCTACATAAGAAGCAGTCCTTTTACTTTCAAACTCAACAGAATTGTACAAGCTAGGTTTTTTCCTTATATGCTGTCTTTCCACATGTGTTAGCACGTTTCAATAATTCCCCGACGAGATTTACAATGAGTGACTCAAGACTTTTGTTCATTTTGATTATGAAATTTTCACTTGCAACCAAGTATTTTGTCTTAAAAAAAAAAAAAAAGAATCTACGTTTCAAGTCTCATTGGATCGAAGTACACCAGTTTATGATTCTAATCTGCCTTTATATTTTAAGCCACTGGCCTGTCCTTGTACCGTCATTTAAGTAATAAAACTATTAAAATACTCCAGTCCTTACCATGTGGGACTTTGATTCAAACAAATACAAAAGACTCAAGTAAGTAGTGCAGACAGTGTGAGCGTTTGGAAGAAACTTTTATTGTTAAATATGCCTGGACTTTTTCCAGCCCAACAATAGAAGCCAACAGTTATGGTGGATATCTGTGGGCACACATTCTTCACATGTTGCTGAGAAATGTATGACCATCCGAATGGAAAAGATGCCAAGATACCCATCAACTGGTTGTGGTCTCTGCAGTCCTCTTTAATGAATTAGGCCTTCACTTTAGCACAACTCGAGTTTTATGGTCACCGATCAACAACCTGCGAAAAAAGATCATCTTTACTGCTTATTTCCATCACATTTATTATCCATTTATTGTCATGACCTTTCATTCATCTAAGAAAAATTTGCTAAAATGCACATGATGTGGTACAAAGCCACTGTGTGCTTTTTACACATATTCCATCTTTTGTAGGATGTGTGTATTCTGAATACACAGATTCTTCAAAGAGGCATAATCTAAATAGAAACAACATTAGAGAGACTTAATGTAACTGCAAAGTGTGTCTCATAAGACCCCAGGAGTTCCAGTATAGTAGGTTTTTTGGGTCTATAAATGGTTAAGAAGGATATAATACTTAAGCATTATGATTGGCCTTGCAGAAGTAACTAATAATAAATAAATAACACCTACCGAAATACTAAGAGTATTTAAAAAGGTGAACGTAATATTGTGGCTGACTTGCCACCCACTTTCATCCCAACAATAGTACTGCAATGCTACATGAATATGGCCTTTTTTACGAGGAACTACAAATCTATACTAGACATATGTGAAATGTGCACGTTTGACTTTTGGATGCAAAAGCAAATAACATGTCCTGAATCTTTACCTGATGATGCTGACAGTTAGCAGTGCACCAGCAACGGGTCCAACCCAGAAGACCCAGTGATTGTCCCAGTGGTTGGCAGCCATGGCAGGACCAAAGGCACGGGCAGGGTTCATGCAAGCTCCAGACAAAGTCCCTCTGAAATAACAGTCATGACAAACCAACACGTTAATACAGCTGGAAATCAGTGATGCAGATCAGCAACACACTTCTCATGCAAGAAAAACAGGATATACAAGCAATGGGATTATGGTCCACATGCTTGTGCATGATATAAAGACTCATTTAAAAGGGAAACTTGACAAAGTTAATAAACTCATGAGGATATATTAGAGGAACAGAGATTAACCTGTTCCAGTGGTTCTCAGACCTTTGCTGTCATGCCTTGCTTTATGAGCTGAAAGAAGTTCACACCCTACATCTTTTAATTTGTATCAGTGATTTAAGTCAAAAAAAAAAAAGTTTAATTTTAGTAAAGTAAAAAGATGATGTAGTAGCAGTAGCACGCTCTTGTTTATTTTCCCTAAAAAAAAAAATCATATTATCATATCATACTAGTTTCACTTTAATTTCCCCCCATTAGCAACACCCCCCAAGGTGGCACTGCCCCACAGTGTGAGACCCCCATGGGCTATAATAAGACCCAGTATCTTTAGGTTCTGCCATTTTGAGTTTTACTTTTTCTCCTTTTCAGTACTTATTACAAAAGTCAACCAAAAGCAGGACAAAATAAACAAGTAGACCTTTTTTTATTATTATTATTATTTTAAATCTGAAACCACGGCTCCTATCGTGGCCCTAATAGTGATTAGAGTCTAGCTCCCAGTGATTCCTCCTGAGATTCTTACCCAGCAAGTATGTTGGCAGCCACAGTGAGGCCAATGCAAAAAGGAACCGAGTCCGTTTGGGTTTTCCTGTTGACGGCCCCCAGGCACACCACCATGGTGAGGATCAGGGTCAACAACATTTCTACCAGGGTGGCTCTACCAGCGTCAGCAGAGACCGCTTTAAAGGCTCCTCCGAGGGAAGCGGTATAGTTATTAGAGGGATACACTGCCTAAAAGCAGAACAAGTAGAACACATAGGATATAACATGACTGGAACCTTAACTTTTTTTCAGTAAATCAAAATATCATTTAATGATCTTAAGTTACAATCTTGTATGGTAAATGTTTTTGGCTCAGTCTTGATAAGGTCAAGTCAATGATGTTATCAATCTTGAAGTCAAAGTGCTGCTTGGTAAGTAATCAAAAATCACAATTCTGAACTGTCATAGTGTGTCATCCATATTTATACACAGTAAGTCAAAAATATTGGGTTCAATGATGCAAAATGATGACATAACCTTGTAAATTCACATTTTACATGACAAAACATTAGAGTCATGCCAGATCAAAGTAAAAATAATGAAATAATGAAAATTCAAGTCTTGAGAGCCCAGTTTTACTGATTTTTACAGATTTTAAAACATATCACTCCATCAGTTAATTAGTTAATTCATTAATTAATTATTATTATTTCTGCATTGCACGTTTGTTTTTTCTTACTTTTACATTGAAATATAGAAATAAAATAATTAAATGAAATATATAGTGATTTGCACAACTTACAGAAAACTATTTGTAACAAAATAAAACCCTAAATATAAATTGTTGACATCTTCTTACCACTGTCTAAAGGCCAATGATTACAAAGAAAAACAAATTTTCCACATTGGTAGTGCATGAAATAACATTTTTTTGCATTTTAGCATATAGTTAAAAAATCAGCAATTAGACTGACGACAAAATTTAACATCTTGATTTATAATGAATTTGCGTATCTTTAGTATTTCGTCTTTTATTTAGACTATATCTTACCTTTGACAAAAAAGCACCAACCACTCCTCCGGCCATCTGAGCTACGATGTAAGGTACGAGCAAAACCAGCTTCATCCCCCCGCACAGGTAGACGCTCAGCGACACTGCAGGATTAAAGTGTCCCCCGCTGCAAGAATTGGAATTCATTTTAGTCTATAAAGTGATCAAGCAGTCACAACTGTCCGTCAAAAATGGATGAATAGATGAAAAAGGATCAAAGAATAGAATGGGATGAATAGAGCGTTTGAATAATGTGTTTACGTGTGTGCTACCTTTGTTGTATCAAACTGAGGCAATACAAAGTGTGACAAAAAATGCATCAGAATATTTTTAAAAGGGTTTTTTTTTTTTTGCTGTGGTTTCCAACACCTAGATGCTCTTTAAATTAAAGCAACTTCTACAAGTTAGGGCTTTTTACTCTAAGCACTAAATCCTAAAAATATCCATAAATTTGTTTTTTTCTTTGCTTTTACACTAACCAAAATCCCAAAAATTCTATTTTAATACTGTAAATACAAGAAGAAAAAACAGTATATAATAAATCTGTACCTGATTTGCCCAAACACTGTGATCAGCACTCCCAGGGCCAGTCCATGTGCCAGGGCAGGCTGGATGACACCCCCCGTTTCCACGTTCCCGATAACAGAGGCACACCCCACAAATACAAACAAGCAGGTTCCCAACAACTCAGCCAGACAGGGCTGCATGTACAGCTCATATTTGCATCGTATCTTACTTCTGTTGCTAATGTCTTTCTCCACCTTCGGCTCCCCCATTTCGGTTACTGTGAAGACCTCTGTCTTACTTTCTAGCCCTGACATGCTGTATTTGAAACCTTCTGCCCTGTGCTTGACTCCCTCCACTTCCACTGGTGGACTACAGTACGATCAGCATATAGTTCTGTATATAAGCCACACATATGATGATGCAAAAGGGAAATGCGTACGTCCATGCGTTTTCGCTGTGATGCCCCTCCTTCCTTCAATTTTTTATACTGCCAAAATATTTAAGATGAGCTTGTTAAATGATTAGTCTTGTCGTGGAACATCAAAGTAGTCAGGGTGAAGGTCCTGTTACACAATCACAATGTTTAGTTGTGTTTTTTTTTTATTGCTGAACCTAAGCTCATCAATAAGCCTACAGATACCAATACAAATAAATAAGTAACTTTTATGATCTATAAGGTCCCCTAAATAAAGTCATCAGTCAATGATACAACCCAACCCAAAGTCTACCTGCGCAATTAATGCGATCAAGAATTCTCAGAACTTATCGTGGTGTTCACTCCCAAGAATATCGCACGCACTCTGGATAAGCCAAGGCTTTAAACATAATCGTTCAGATATGACGTCCATAACAAAGTAGATAACTGACAGTTCAACGACATCTTACACAAAAGATTTTCTTTAATTATCTGCACTTGATTGATCATCAAATATAATCAATAACAAACTAATCTGTCACTTTCTCTCAGCTAGGGACAACATTTTGCAGGTAAATGTAAAATTAACGAGCATTTGTATGCATTTCACTATTTATGGCATGCAAGGAATAATCTGATCAATAAATTAAATTAAAATGGCACATGAAAATCAGGAAAGCACAAATATGTAACATCTGGGATTCTTAATACATTCTTTCATCTCCATCACACAAGAGCAGATTTTGTTGATTTTTTGGACATGTTCACAATTCTCATCATGTCTTCGACACATACAGGGATATCAAGGATGCTTGTGAAACTGCATTTTGCTGATGCCGGGACTTTTCACACCGGAACGAATCCCAGATGAGGGGCTCGACAGAGAATTAATGACTTCCTCTTTCCTTAGGCCTCCTTTGACACGTCTTCTCCCGCTGTTGGTTTTGGCGGACACACACAAAAAGTGGCGCAATTTAATGCTCAAAACGCCAACTGAGAGAGACCTGCGGAAAGAGAACATGACCTGTTCTTGTTAATGGCCACAGCAGACATTCAAACTGATGAGCGGGGGATCTGAAAAACACGCACGAGTACGACAAAGTAAATACGCTGACAGTCAGTTTGTCACCATTGTAGTCAGAGAACATCCTGAAACATAGCGTCTGTCACTTTGATGTCCTCTCACAGCTTACGTATCCATTCATAAGGCTAACATTAAAGTGTGCATTACCCAGATTAAGCTTATCCTTGGTGGCCCAGCAGATATTGTAGTGCTGAAGAAGTTGTTGCAACAGTTCCTTCTCATCCAAGAACTCCAGACGCTCAATTCTGAAAGAAATGAAAATCTACTCAAGACTTTGTCTTAAAATGTGACTTCTCATTTCAGGAAGCCACAGTCATGTAGACTGGGTTGTAAAATTCAGGTGTGTGTTAACACAATGCCACATTCTTCCCATGGTGAACTCACCACAGCGACAGATCGTGCAACGCTCAAAAGAGAGACAAATCAAGGTGTTGCAATGGCCCAATCAAAACTGACTCCTCAACTCTGAAATCCTGTGGCAGGACCTTAAAAAAAGCTAAACTGATAAACTGAAGCAACACTGAATGATTTGCTCTTCTAGGTTTCAATAGATTGCTGCACTCAAAAAACGAAAGTAATCCGGGGGGGGGGGGGGGGGGGGGGGGGGGGGGGGGGGGGCTTAAGACACAGTACATTCAATACACAATATTCAATATTCTCGTTATCTCCAGTCAGAGAATCCATAAAAATGGACATCAATTATACTGTCAGGACTTCAAACTTTACTGGCCTTCACTGGCAGCTTTACTAGCTCATAAAATGGTAACAGTCACAATTTAACTGGATTAAGATGAAGAAGCAAGACAAGAACCCGAGCAAGCCCACTCTACGCTCGGCGAGTATCAAACATAACCACCAAAGCCTGAACTATCGACAATAAGAAAACTGGAGATATAGATTAAGCTTAAAAATTCTTTATTGAGCTAAAAATCACATAAAACTCAACTAATGTATATAAAGACATAAAAAATAAACCATTAACTGCAATAAAGAAATGATTAAGTGAAACAATTTTAAAAACATTTCCATATTAAAAAAAACAGATAAAGATGAATTTATAGCTGAAAATGAGAAAAAAAAATGTGGAACATTTGATTTGCTAAATATATATTTGCTTACTTAATCCAGTGTAAATGTATAATGGTAAAATAAGGAAGTGAAAGCACTGTGGGAAAAGAGCAGAGAGGTAGAGAAAGGGGAAGGATTTGAAATAAAAGAGTGTTTTAATGAGTCAGCAAGGTCAAGAGTTCATGGACGACAAGAAGCGAATTTCGGGTAAATGGCCTTGGAAATTTACCAAAATGTGTAAGTCATGACTCTGCCACGGCATTCACAGCACTTCCATTTACCACCTGCAAATGAGCTAACTTGTAATATCCGTATCGGAAAAGTGAAAAGGGTTATAAACATTTAAAGCATTCAAGTTCAGAATCGTCTGCTTTAGCACAGCTGAGCTGCTTTATTTATCTTGGTTAAATAAAGCAGCTATATGTTGATATGTTAGAGGACCTGAATACTGGGACTGAATTTAGGTCCCACTAGAAATCCCTCCACCATCCACACACAGGTGGAGATGGGGAAAAAAGACAGTAACGGAGAGCCATTGCTGGTGCAGAGCCAGCACTCTGACAGTACTTTAGTGCATCATGACATAACGTAACCAAACATTACATGGAGTTACATAATAAGTGTTTGGGTAATTTCTACAGAAGCACAGACCAGATAGCAGATAAGCAGATATCCATCCTTCCATAGAGAAAGTATTTATATAGCCCCAAATAGCAACAACAGTTGCCTCAAGATGCTTGATACTGCCTGCATTACCTTGCCACATCATCCTGAGGGAGCATACTGTAGACCGTCATCATATCTAGAGCGTCAACGTGTTCCCAGCCAGTTTTCAGAAACCGATCCTTCTGCAAACGAAGACAAATTAATGTCTGCAAAACCTCCCAAAACAAAATAAATAATACAACCAGCAACGCAGTGTCATTTGTTAGTGTACACAGCATCTCTTGGATGTTCAGTTCAATTTTATATAAGGAGCTTTATTATTGTAAGGTAAAGACCTCAACATAATAAAGAGAAAACCTCCAAAATCAGCTGACCCCATGTGAGCAAGTACTTGGCAACAGTGGGAAGGAAAAACTCTTTTTTAACAAGAGAAAAAAAACCTTCTCCAGGCTGAGTGAGGGAACTCAACTTGTTGGGGGTCTGTCTAAAACTTGACAGCTAGTTAACCTGCTCATAATAACTGATGTGTATTGATGCTAACAAAGTAACTGATGAGATGGAGGTTACCTGAGAGTCCAGAGTCTGGCAGGCCTCCACCCCCGCCAGGGTGCACTGGCGACGCTGCAGGTTCTCGATCATCACTTGACCAAATCGATCACTCATGTTGACCTGGACACAAAGACAGCACACAAATCACATTTTGCTCCCTTCATAAAAACCTCCCTGTTACTCAGCTCCAATCTACACGAAGCATTTCAAATACTCAGTGTGTCATACTTAGGTTGCAAACAGTCGACGACTAGAAAGGTACAAAAGAATTTGCAACTAATGCTTGGAAAAAAAAAACCAAGTACTTAATTATGAAGTTGTTAAATTTGTTTACCTGTTCATAGTTGATGAACATGGCAGTGTGAAAGGTTTCTGCTGCCCAGTGAACAAGGTTGGAGGAGTGAGATGGTGTCATGTAGACCAGCACACACTCTGACAGAAGCAATGTCGGTAACCTGGAGACGAGACCAGCACGTAAAAGAACATATCAAGAATGCACTTAGTGAGATCTCGGCAAAGACAAAACATTTATCCACATGCAGAAGAATATAATGTGCAGAAATTTCTTCATTTAATCCAGTGTAGTGGAAAAAAGTGAAGGTGCTCATATTCCTGTAATGCCGGTAGACTGGGGAAAAAACTGCTTCCTGTTCTTATGCAAGCTTTCAATAGTAAATTAGGCCAAAAAAAGAAAAGTTCCCAGCTATCTCAAAAAGGTCCGCTAGCCCTGCTGCAAAAATGTCCTTGTCTTATCTGTCTTTCCCATATTTTTATTCAACACAACTGGTAAAGTGATTCTACAGCTGGAATCTAAATATCAAACAGCTGAAGGATAGAAGGTGGCTGTAAAGATTCCTCATAACAAAATGTATTAAAGTGGTGTCTAAGGTTGTAAAGGCAACCACAATAACTTAAAAATGAATAATCTATTATGGAGGTACACAGTCATATAACAGACAGAACAGGAAACCATAAAAGCACACCACTGTCATGTTTTTAAGAAATTCAGTATGTTAAGGTTCTTTGTGGTTCATTTATAAAGCCAATTACTGTGTAAAATGGAAATGAAAAATTAAAAAGCAAATGACTTCCAAATCTCACAAACCCATATTTTATTCACAATAGAACACAGAAATGTCACAGTGAGAAAATGTACTATTTTAAGAAAAACGTTTTTTGATGGCAGTAACATCAAAAAGTTCAGAAAATCTGTAGGAATCTCTGTGCGCAAGGGACGAGAATGTACATTTTGCACATCCTTTACAGGCCCCCCAATTGCTCAGTGACCTCATGGTTCTACTAAGAGTTTTGGGCTCCTAACGCACAGGAAGTGCAAGACACAATTTTCTAAACTCTTATTTCAAACATTTTTTTCTACAGATCTTAAACGGGATCCTGCATAATTTTAAACGTAGACAAAAGCTCATTTGTAATAAGTCATAAATAATCTACAGTGCTGTGTAAAATACTTCTTTTAAAATGTATTTATTTTAGACATGTGTCACACTTGCATGTTTCACAAATGCAATTTTTAAATGATCATTTCTAAAGGGAAAAAACTTTTGCTTGCGTTTCTCGCTGGCTCTTTTTGTGTGTGTTGCAGAGTTGTATGTGTTATGTACCTGTAAATGCAGTGGTGTGTGGCATACAAAGAAACACTATAATATAAATAAACCACAACTATGGCGGTTAAAATGAATCTTCCATGTCGTGTTTCGCAGTAGAACAAATTAACGCTCAGATCTGCTGTTCATGAGTCATGCTAGCTCCCCGAGTTAGCATATTTAGCAGAATGTAAGCAAAACCATGACTAAGCATACAGACGCATTTTAAGTCTGACTGAGTTTTAGTGTTTCATACTCAAGCGTGCCTTATGGGCGTGGCATGCAAGCTGCAGAAGGTTGACATTCCATCTGCTTTGCAGCCACACACATCAGTAGGGTGCCCCTTGTTATCTTCAGCTACTTACACACAACAAAGAGATAAGCTGCAATTCTTGAGGCCCTGGGCGAAAACAAATTACAACTGATAGAGAGCTGTAAAAGGTACTAATAAAGTGGAATGATAGGGAGGTTTTTTAAAATAGATTTTTCCATTTAAGAGATAAAATACGAAAATGTATAACACATACTCTGGGTTAAGTTGAAACTTTTTCAGTTTTTCATCCAAACTGGAGATGTCTCTGAGGTCCGCCCCAATGATACAGTAACGATCTGATTCGAGGCTGTGGGCATCTGGAGAAAGACAGAACCACAGTTAGAAAGAGTTGGAGTCATATAATTGGTATTTATAGCCACTGAAGCATCATCTGGATACCAAAATAACTGCACCAGTTACTGTGTACCTAGCAGTAAGGAGTCTGTTGAGTGGGTTTCGATGATGGGTTTGGACAGAGGAGGTTTTGTCCTAATCAAAGAAAGTAAAGTCATAATTAAAACACAATATCAGCAGTAAACAAGCATTCAGGTGTTTTACATACAAACTAGCAGAAATTTTCAGTTCCAAAGTGTTAAAAATGTATTTATACATTATAAATATACAAATCAGAACTACATAATTATTAGTTCATTAAGTGCATGTAGCTTTTAGTGTATTTTTTAACTCAAATTCCCTGTTAGTAAATTAATTAATGTGGCGTTTAAATTTTTCTTACAGGCTGATTTGTTTTGCAAATACAGTTACAATGTTACTCCAGCCCTTTTGCGGCCCAGCTGTAAATGATCTTTTTTATGAAACAAGAGGTTCTAGCTCCCTCTATGGATCGCTCCTCTACATTACAGTCACCAAAGAAACCAATATAAATATGACATTCACTTTCCTTTCATTTAGTCATAATTAAATCCGCAGAGGAGGTTATAAGAGCCATTCTGTATGCAAATATCATTGAATGAGGCTCGCTTCATTCCCCTAGAAAAATCACAGATGCAGGTATTTGATTCTTGCATGTATGCACAAAAGGTTCAGCCTTGGGTGATCTTGTTATATGTTTAATGGATATAAATTAAGATAAACCTAAAATGATGACTAATATGCAAGTTCAAACTTAGAACTGGAATAGAGCAGAAAAATCACGTTGTCTTACTTTATATTGTGTATTTTCCTTGCCACAACAGTTGGAAAGTCAACTTCAAAGAACTTCCGTGGCATGAGGTTTTCATCCTATAACACATATAAACACACAAGATTAGCAGTAAGTTTTTTGAGGGCAAATAGAAGGTACTTGGATGCAGTCATGTCACAACATGAGACATGATTAAAGTCACAGATGAATGAAAATCAGATTTAGAGCACAGCGAAGAAAGCAAGCTCATTGTTTGCAAACCTTTAGCCTCCAAAATGTGGTATCCAGTCCAGCACCCAGGTTGATGACTTGACAGTCACACTGTGTTTTCCTTAGAAACGCATCGAGGAGGTGGTTCACTCCCTGCACACGGGCGTAGTAACCTGTCAAATCACATGAGACATGCAAAAGCTAACTAAACTGTACAACAAGTGTTATGAGCTGCTTATATTTCACCAGCTTATATGTTAAATTACAAATTATGAAATGATATTACAAATACTACACAGAGATTGTCCAACAAGCTATAAAAGGCCAAGTGCTTTTAAGGAAAGCTGCTTCATTACTTGCCTCTGTTGATTTCGGGGGCCTTTCGGTCTCCTACAGATCTTACAAAGTATTGGATATAAGGGTCCTTCCAGTAGCCTTTACTGGTAGCAAACCTATAACATAGATTTTACTACATGAAGCTGTGTCATACATTCAAAGACAGATTACTCATTGAAATATTAAATGGATGCTTATGATAGAAACCCACAAACAATACAACTAAACAGCCTAGTTGTGTCAACAACAACCAGAGAGGAGTTTCTGTATTTCGATGGTGTTGCTGTAAATAACGATAGCATTGAAATATCAGGGTAACTGACTCATGCAGAATTAGCCTTTGACTTCTTCGCCTTAAGTTACCTTTACTGACTCCAAATGATGCTGTTACCTTTTGCATGTGGTTGCATCGTCACACGTCGCCCTCACTGCTTCATCGGCAGTGTCCGTGTCTGTGAAGGGTTGCCGAGCTGCCATTGGTGATTCCCGTCCTGCTGCTCGTCC